>NW_017100653.1:296697-308828 GCF_001263275.1 Habropoda laboriosa | reverse complement strand
TGCACGAAAGTCGTATTCGCGTTATGAATTATTTGACAGCTAAAATAAATTAACAAATTTCTACTTGCCTATCATTTCCAGTCCGCATTGTGTGTTTAATATTAATTTTCGTGCTCTTCCTCCTCCCATTCTCTCTCCCTCTCTTTCTCTCTCGCTAGTGTAACTATCTTCGTTCCACTGTTTCCGTAGTTTCCCTGACCAGTGGTTCGCGAGGTTGAAGCGTTATCCGCGTTGTGAACGGACACGCCGATGAAAGGTGAAACAAAGCGGGGCCAGTGAAACGAGGTATTGGACAATTAATGCCCGCCGGATAAACGTGCACGTCCGTCCCGTTGGAAACAACTGGAACAGCGTTTCCTTGTCTGTTCACGGGATCCCACCGGTTCTCGCGCCGCCTGTCCTCCGGTTTATTTCTCGCGCGATCAACCGATCGGATTAGCATGTCGCGACGTGGCTGTCGCTGGGAAGGATTGCTGTCCGCGAGGATTCTCGTTTACCTAATGCCATTGGAAGAATGGTCTTTTTTCTTTTTTTTTTTTTTCGATCGATCCCATCGATCGTTAATTTTGAAGGATTATTGCTTCTTCCATTGATGGATCGAAGGGGTTGATGAATGGACGGCCATTATTTCGAGGTTTTGTTTGCGGAAAGTGGAATCGAAGGATTAGTTTCGTCCTTAATTAATGACGAAGCATTATCGTATCATGTGTGGCCGAAATTTTCTGGGTCTCGCAATATTTTTTGTAGAATTTATATTACAATTTCTCTGGTAATTCATAAATTTTTACGAAGAAAAAATGACACTTTTGAAGTATTAATGCTACATAAGAAGATAATTAAGAATTACCGCGACAGGATCGTGATATCAGCGTGTCTTTTAAACACTGACGAAACTATCTGCAATGCGGGCGAAACGTTGGAACACAAAAACAACCGAGCACGGCTTAAGCCGGGGGAAGCTTCGATTGATATTTCGCGTAATGCTGTATATCACGCCGGATTATGAATATTCAACTTCCTCGTCCAAAGAAACTTGTTATCCTCGCCTCTAAAACTTAAATGCGATTCCTTCAATCGCCTAATTGATACGATTACCGGTAACATCGTGATCGTTCGCGAAACTTGCGCTATATATACTACTATTCCATCGAAATGTATCGTCTTATATTGCTAAAGTTTCGAATCGTCCTCTCCGACGAACAAATAAAATCTCTCCATCTCCGAAATCGATTAAGAGTAAAGGCTTCGCGCAACGGCGGAAATATGAATCGCCTCTCGGCTGGAATAATTAATTAAAAGGCGAGTTCGAGGTGCAACTCGTCGCGGAAGCAATTTAACGGGCTCGTCCGATCGAAAGCGTCCCTCTCTCTTTCCACTGATTCATTTCCGTGACAATTTTCGCGCTGCGCTGTTTCCGGTCAACGAAAATCGATATCCAATCGTCCGCTACACTTCGTTCCTAACTATTCGACCCTTACTTTATAATTCTTCGTCCAAGTCTCGAGAATAAACGTCGAACAAACATTCTCCGATCAACCAACAGCCGCAGCCTGATAACTGCTGCTTCACCGCTCTTTTCCACTCTACTCATACCTTATAATCGCGATTCGATTCAGATCGAATCTCTCGTAATCCGTGAAACTACCACCGAAATATACTCGCACCGGTATTAATCGCTCTACACGTTTCCTGTCTGGTACTCAACACGTACACGTGCATCTAACGTAGGCAGAGTAATCTTTAGGCAGACGTCAGCTAGCGGAAATGAAGTTTCTACCGACATGCACGCGAGAATCCGGCAGATATTAGAGACACTCTCGTCTTTGGTCACTCGGCTTCTTATAGCCACTCCGTAATCTCTCCCGTGGCACGGCTCGTTTAGCCTGCATACCGAGTTTTGCATAAATTTGCCTGGAAAGAGATAGAATCGACCGGACAAAAGGAGAACAAGAAGGACGTAGCAGCGTGGATCCGTTAATGGTACGCGATGCTGATTCTTGGCAAACAAGTTCGTTGAAAATAAACGAGACAGCGGGCGTGGATTTTTCGTGATAAACAAACAGCCGCTTTCAAACAACGTCCGAAAAATTGTCAGGAAATGCAGCGCGGTGCAAGGTTTGAGTACACCGGCGACGTAATTAGAATTTCGCTTCTCCTCGCTGGTTTTAATGAATTGAAACAGCGTAACGTGGGGGACATTAGCATGCCAGTGCCACTTTGCCACTTATATTAGCATTTTCCTGCGCGGAGGGGAGAAACGAGAGCTTCTGATTCGGTTATTGGACACTTTCGGCCAATTTTTGGCAAGGGATTCTAATTCGTTCTGACGTCGAAACTCGTTCTGTCCATTACGGAGGGGAAAAGTTCTCCGGCCGAGTCGTTCTTGGAGAATTGCGAACGCGGACGGGGATGTGAAGTGGCCAGCAGGGATTTTTGCTGTACGAAGTATACGAGTTTGCTTAATTTTAGAAAAAATTCTCAAACTCGTAGTTTAATTAGTGTCGTTAACGTTCAAAATCTGTCGTTTATTTTGGATCGTCTACAAAGGAAACAGCGATATATCGTTCAATTTCGATTTAAAGCTTTGAAATAACGCTTAGCGGAACTGCTACAGCGTTATTTTATCTGAAAACCCAACAGAGTACTCGTGAACCAACGGTAAACACAGATTTCTATTATATTAACCGGAAAATAGAGAGAGACCAGGAGATCCTAGAACAAACGAGTAAACTAAACGCTTCAAGATAAACAAGAATGCTTAATCCCAAAAATATCGAACGAGTCACGTTCTTCCGATATAAAAATGAACTTCCCCTTGCTAAGCCCTGCGAAGACCGTCTCGAGAACTTTGCGAATCAGTTTCTCAAGGGATTCGACTCAAGTTCCTTCTTTAGTATCGCGCAGGTACTTCATTATTCTCCTTTTCCAAATTTTTCTTACTCAAGGTCACATATGTAAAGACTGTGCTGTCATAAATTACTGGAATTGTCTCGCAGCCTCGTGTGAAAAACTTCCAATGATCTTAGAATCTCGAAAAATATCCAACAAATTTTTCCTTTTAGTATATCTCTTGTATTTTTTGCATGAAATTCATCAAAATCAATGTGCAACGCTGATTAAAAGCTTCACTGTTCCGCCTTACCGAAGCTAGGAAGACAAGCAATTCCTATTTCAGCGATTCATTTCAGTCTCGTCGAAAGGCTCGCGAAATATCGAACAGCTTCTTCTTCATCCCCTCTGCCAGCCCTCGTCCCCGATATAATTACGCTCGGTCACGTTACGCGTGTCCCATCGTTCTCACCGTTAAGACCTCGTTCCTCGTGCTTGTCTCGAGAGGACATCGAAACGCTCCAACTAGTCAGATCGATGCCAAACCGCGAAACTGTTGGACGCTCGATCGTTCGGAATTAAACGGCTCAAGAGTGGAAAGAGAGAGAGAGAGATCGACTGCATGTCGCGCGCCATTACTTGTCCCGCGTTTTATTTGCCTCGTGCTCGTTTCGCATCAACTCGAGGAATCCTCCTCGCCATCATCTACGTGTCGACGACATAATCTCCCTTGCGAAATATCACATTTCTCTCGTGACATTTTTGCATTTGGTAGGTTTCATTTAAAAAGGGGATATCGGCGTTTAGAATTATTCGACCAATGGGTACTTCCCCTTGAAATAAACGATGAATCGACAAAGCGCGTTCGTATATACACTTAATAGTGGCAAATATGGTAGGATATTGTTGTACGTTTATCGAGAATTGTTTTACACGTATCGATTGCCGTTCGATGGCCATTGTCGCAATTATTACACGGTCAGGTGTGATCTGTTGTCGTTTGTAAAATCGTTTAAAATTCGTTCGAATGGAACGTATTTGTCAAATATGTACAAATTCAGAAAAATACCTGCTACCTACTGACAATATCTCCAATAAAATTGAAATTGAACGATTTTTCTGGAGAACGACGAATCGCTGCTTAACACATTCTACGCAATCTTGCGTGTTTCTATCTTCTCTATCTTATGTTTATTTTTGCGATTTGACGGCTTCCGAAAAGGATTTTAAAAAATCTAAATCTAAAAGTCTTTCTTCCCACGAAAAGGAACAATTTTCTAAAATACTTCAGGGACCTCATCCCGACCGATGAAAAACGTGTTAACACAATTCAATTTCCTCTTCATTCTCGCGAAATATTCTCCTCACCCAGCTCGCTATTCCGCGTTTCGAAATTCTTCAGCAGTTTTTCCAGCAGCACGGTGTACATTAACGGACGTTCACTCGGTTCACATAAATTTACAGGGGCGTACGTACTTATGGCCGAGTTCCAGCGTCGTTGGGGTAGCGCATTAAAAAAAAAAAAAGGAGAGGAGATGGAGGAGAACGGAGGGAAGAAGTTTAAATGTGGCCGCAACGAATCGTATATCACGCGTGCTCGACAATCGAAGGCGATTAAATGTTGCTCCACCTCCGGCGTCTTCCATTACGTAAAATTGCGCTATCCATTTCCACCGCTCGAGAAAGGGGGACGAGGTACCGCGACATTTTCACAAAGTTTTGCCTTCTATTAACGAATATCGATCCTCCGCGTGCACCAACGGATAACGCCTTGTTGACGAAGAAATTCGACTCGCGTGCTGGAAGTATAATAAGAGGAAAGTCTCGTATCTACCGTTGTTTTTCGAACCGGTGGGAGAAGATTCCGCGGGAAAATTTAACTCGCCACCCATGTGCACGCGTAACGACGGAACTTCCAGCAGAGCTGCAAAATGAATTTGAAATTGTCGGACGAGTTGCGTGGCCGAGTTCCGCCCGGCTAGAACGTTATCCGTTTGATGCGGACTATATTAACCCTTCGTCGTTCCGTGTGCGTCGACTCGGTTGAAATATAGCGCGTCGTGAATAATTCATGACGCGTAAATAACGTTAGGACAATTAACGCGCGGGCCGTAATAGCGTCTCGTGTGATTGTTATTAAGACGCGAAGCTGGTGAAAAGATATCGACGTTCAGATTCGTAGGCTACGACGAAGCGACAGAAGTTTGGAAAAGCATTTCAACGAGTTCGAAACCCAACTGACACGTGTTGTGCTAATTTCGTGGAAATTTCGCGGAAATTTCGGCCAATTCGAAAAAGTTCCTCTACACACCGGAACGAGTTGAAGCGAGTTGCGGCAAATTAATTTCACACGAGTTCAGTCCGCTCCCCTCTTGGGATCCTGCGAGCTAATTTCCACGCGTTCGCTCATTTTCCCGTGTAAAGTAGATCCTCGGTTTTATCAGCTTAGCCTACCACCCGATATATCCGCATCCTTTACCTTTGCTAATCCAATCGAGCGGAAAAG
Source organism: Habropoda laboriosa (assembly GCF_001263275.1). NCBI lineage: Eukaryota > Metazoa > Arthropoda > Insecta > Hymenoptera > Apidae > Habropoda > Habropoda laboriosa. The sequence continues at coordinate 303,493 of NW_017100653.1, read as the reverse complement.
AAGAGAGTAAGGGGCGACAAATTCCATCCGTTTTCACCAACAAGTCAACTTGACAAATGCCCCACGCAATGCGTCAAACGGGACACGAAAACGTATCCAACGAGCGGTATTATTTTCCCGCGTTTACGATCATCAATCTTAATACATTACCGCAGATCTCATTAGTCACTTGGTAACGGACGCGTTGATTACCGTTGTAACCATTGCTCCGGCCTCCATCCATCTTTTATCTGCTCTGTTCCACGACCGAGCTGTGTGTATGTGAGTTCATCGAGCTCGAGTGATGCACCCGTCGATCCTTCTTCCCGTTTCCTGTTCCCCCTACTTCCGGATTAAAAAATTCCGTGAGAACGTCGGTGGGCTTGTCGCCAGTGATTCCGCTCGCGGTATCTCTCGGTCGCAGCCTATCCTCCCCGGAGGTTCACTATCCGGCGAGGTATCTTGAAAAGCATCTAGAACGGTGACGAGCCAAGTAAAGTGGCGAGAAGAACGGACAGGGGCTAGAGGGAAAGGGATGAAACCTGGGAGAGAAATAAGAGACGTTGCTGCTGCTCGGCTTACGTACCCACCTTCGAGCTGGACCGCTCGAGCCTTTTGAGAATAGAGCCTTCGATGATGGCATTAAGTTAAAGGGAAGAAACGACAGAGTCGAGGAGATCCGGATCGAAATGGAGGGGAGAATGACGAAGAATAAGAAAGAGAGAGAGAAAGAGGAAGAATGGCGAGCGAGCAAGTGTACCACTAACCGTGGTAGCTAGGTTCTCGTTCCTCCGTAAAGTTCTATCGATTCCTTATCATTCTCAATGCAAACTTTATGCCCCTTGTTCCCGGGGTATCGCGCGGAATAAACTCGGCTGTCAGTGCTCGCGATGCTGGATTATTCCGTGCACCGTCGACGACTTCGTAAAATCTTCGCACAGTCACGATCGGTTTCCCTCCGGAATCTGGCAATCGTTTCTCACGTTTTTACGATTGCGTTTGTAAAAATAAAACGACGCGTTGTGTATTATTTAGTCCGGCTATTTTCCACCTCCGAGTGGACTTGTCGCGAGTAAAAACCACGTTTCCGCGGTGATACCGTGGCTGGGATGGGAGCATTCGTCGCACAGGAAACGCGAAACCGCTGCTGAATAAAGAAGCGGGAAACACGAAGGGCGCGCACAGTGGACGATGCTTAAACGGGAACCACGTCACAAAGTGGACGTGCATTTTTAAAGCTGCACCGGTGACGACGCCTTGGCCAACAGACGAACCGGTGCCCAGTTGCGATCGTTCAAAGGGAATTCCTTCCTCGGCCATTGCGCTCCGGGGCTGGCAACGTAAGAGAGAATGACGAACACCGGGCCCGAATCACAGAGAATTCGCGTAATTGTTTGCACCGATCGTTTCTGAACGGCGGTCTGCTGTATCGGAGGATTTGCTTACCGCCGCGGGAAGTGTATGATTAGAGAACTGTTTGGAAATGTTCACTGGGTTAGTACTTTCAATTAGCCCACTGGTCGATTCGGATGTTCAGCTCGGTTGTTTCGAGTGTCTCTTGCAGATTTTATATTTTACGATACTGTTTCGAAGGAGTGAAAATTAGAGAGGAAAAATTGTGTATGTTTTTGGGGTGAATTTAAGCTGGCTTCATTATAAGCCTTATTAGAAATGGGTTATTGAAATGAAATAGTCTTTGTAAACTGTTAATATTCTATTCATTTTCTTTACTCTTTCAAATGCTTTAACGAACTGTTCCTGGACACCCAAAAAGGGAAAGTTTGGGTCCGCTAGGAACTGTTTACTCTATTGTAACACCAGACACATCTGGTGGAAGCCTTAGTGTCTTTGCCTAAAAGAACGCGGAGACATTTTTGTCCTCACTTGACTATTTCTACAGGGTGTTGTTAGAAATAATCCAACAAGCTTTTTATCCGATTTACATCCAACTTAGACGCTATTATAAATTCTTCAGTGTTTAGAAAGTAGACAGTTTGAAGTTTTTCAATGTAGTTGTAATCGGCTAATTAAAATTAACATGTTAAATATTTAGAGTAACCCTGCATCTAGAGTTTGTGTTCCAAATTTCATGCTTTAGATTTGCCGAGTTACAGCCACGGTTATCGATAGAGTTGTAAAGATTCGTTTATGTATGCCACTGACAGACGTGTTTGGGTGGCTGGATTTAGGGTAGAACGTCGGATGTCGAGGGTCGAGTATGTTTCCTGATGTTTCCCTTTAGGTAAGGGAAGATAGGTGAATCGTAAAGTCCGTCAACTTGGGGCAGAAGTTTGGGACGTGCCTTTTGGTAAGGTTTTCAAGATTTAGGGCCGAGATTTGGTGAATAGTTGAGCTGTCATAAACGTGGCTAGGTAAAATCTGGGTTTAAAAGATTAAGCGTACGTAGAATGGGGTTGATTTTGAAAGGCAACGGATTATTAAATTCGCAACACCAAAATTAACCGCCTTCGCGTGTTCCGATAAAATTTGAAATCCGGAGAAACTTCATTGAAAAGTGTACAGATGCGTATATAATTATCGTTAATGCATTCATACCAGATTCGTAACAATTTGCACTGTTCAAATAGATCCAGCGGAGTATTTACTTGTACGATTATTATTCAATTCCGCGAAATATTGTACGTTCGTTGAATCGAATCGGTATCGTGAATTCACATTGAATTTCGTCAGTACACCGGTACACGAAACTATACAGGAAATGAAGAATTTACAAGCAGTTATATCCAGGCGCCTATTGTTCCAAGGAAACATTGTTACACCACTGACGTATACGTTTCTCTTAACAATGTTATCACAGTATGTTTTGTACGGTAACCCGTTCAAAGTTCCTCTTTTCTCGTAACGTTTTGTCTTCTCGAACCTTTTTAACGTTCCTGAACCACTGAAACAATAATGCCGCATTTTCATACATCTTTTTCAAACTTGTATCACCGTTTCTCTAGGAGTTGGATTAAACTTCTATTGTTGTCGCATTGAAAAACACGCCATAGAAAATGCAATGTTGGCAGATTTATTTTTGCACGATGTTTACACGGAAAAATCGCTAGGAAAATGTAAATCAACGAGCACTGCTTAAGCTCAGCTCGCGCGTCGCGTTATTCACTTTTGAAATATCACGTTTTGAAAATGTATAATCCTTCAACAACGACAGAATTGTTTGGAAATAAAAAACACGAGATACAGAATATGCCCGGGTTTTAGCAATCAATCGCAGTAACAGGCATTTCTCTTCGTTATTAAAACACACACCGGTCTGTATAAATAATTCGCAAACAGTCAATTTAATTTGGTTATTATGGACAAATTTAACATTTCAATTTTGAGGAAACAAACAAGCAGCGTGGGATAATCATGTGTTGTATTCAATTTGTTAAAATAAACTCTTTATTGTTTTTCAGTTTCTTATTTTTTCAAAGCTTTCATACTCAATTTTATCGTACTAAATTGTGACAAAAATTGCACAAAAAAGGTAGACTGCGGAACGTTAGACTTTGTAATTCATTTTAAACGAATATTCCCTGTTTCAAGAAATTTGATTTATTTCAATACACTTGTCATACTTTCCCGCCAAAAATGTTGAAACAGAAATTTCAGTGAACGCAAAAATTTTCAAGTAAAGTACTCGTCAACTTGGAATAAAATTTAAATAATTCCTTCCTAATGAAACCTGCTGTCGCAATAAAATAAATTACAACTAACCTCTGCACTGTCAAATTTCTAATCGAAAAATGTCTAGTAGATTCAGCACCGGTATAATCAGACAAGTAGTTTCAATCTCTCGATCCACAGCACACGTATTCTCCAACAAACTACAAGATACTAATATACACCAGGCGATGCATCATACCGAACACATTACCACGAGCAACAGCTCCAAGCCCGAGCAGCAATAACCAACAATCTTTCATCTCACCACACCGTCCATAGAAAATAATTAAGAAAGGTGTAATACAAATTCGCGCGCGCCTTTTAAATCAGACACCGTAAATGTGCTCTAACAGTGGTTACACGGCTCGTATGAGATCGCAGTGGTACGGAATAGCAAGCGGACAAAGAAGCCTAGCCAGCCTGATTTATCATTCCCATTGAAACTTCTTAATGGCCGTATTAATAGGTCGCGAATCGCACAAAAGAGCAATTCGGTCTGTAAAACCTAGCGTCGCTACGTTCTCCGAGCAGATAAATCTTCCTTACTGTTATATACGTTGGCGCGCGTGCTGTCGCGATACACCCCCATAAAGCCAAAGCCAATCGTGAGATATTCCTCGTCGTGCACTTCTCGTCGCCTTTTGTAACTACCGACGCGTCTTGGAGCTTTCGCGGCGCGTTTCGTTGTTTCGTCGCGAGACGGGACGAAAAGGTAAAAGTAGCTGGCTGCGAGCTGATCGTCGGGCATCGTAAGGAGAGCTGCCGGTGTGCCGGAGCGGCGAGCATAAAAGAGACTTTCGCGTAAATAATGCACGAGGGCATGAAAAATTCGCGCAATGAGCGGCAGTCCAAGCTGCACCGGGAGCATAAGGAGATTCGCATTATCGTGCATGTTAGATGAGGGGAAGCGAGCGAGATGCCAGAGAGAGGCTGCTGGCGATATGAAATTTTGATCAGAAGTACACGGAACCTAGGCCCGGAATCGGAAGTTACCTAGCCCCGCGGGAACGTGCCACCGTGAAACATTGCGTGCGAATGGCCTCGCGGAAAGGTCAGCTGCGCTATTTGCGATCGAGCTTCCGATCTGATTTTTCTCTGTTTTCTTTTTTCGGTGGGTTTCTTTGTACCGGATGTTTGTTCTCCAGATGGAAATGAAAGTTTAACTTTGGAATTGGGAATTGAAGTGATAATACTTTTAAAGGGTTAATTGTTTGATTTTTCTGTGTGATGCGTGTAAGATCAATAAGTGAATTTTGACGATGATACTGATACTGAAAACGGTGCGAACATTGCCTTTTGTGTGGTTAGAATTTGAGGTTGGTTTAAAATTAACCGCACTGGCTCTTTATGTATACCAATTTTTACCGTAGCAGGTCAAATGACCGGTTCTGAAATACAGATCGTATTTTTGCGAAAGGAATACAGGTGATTGTCACCTTAATATAGGAAGCAACGCAGAAAATAGGCAGAAAAATTACATATCAAATTTTAAGTTAGCGTTAATATGGTTTTTGGTGTGTATTCGGTAGACATTGTGTAAAATGAAGGCAACATTCGATATAGCCAAAATCTAATTCCGTTGTAATGAAGAAATTTTGTCTGACAAAGACGTCTACGACTTTAAAGAAAAAAATCATTTATTCAAAAATGAAACGCTTCCCTCTCTCCCTCGTCGCGCAGAAGCTACCTTACAGAAACGAGAGCACAATAGAATATTCTATTAGGCACGGGCTCTCCCGCTCGAAACGACCGTAATGCCATCGTTTTCTCGGAAACATGTTCATCGCAAATTACACCGAACGACCGTGTTATTTTCAAGTTCGTAAAAAGAGAACCGGGTGCGGCGCCGAAAGCGTCGCGAGGGGAAAAAGCTCTTTCCGCGGAGAGACCCCGCGCGACATTTAACAGCGAAAATCAACGTCTGTCCGCGAAATACACACACACTCTCTCTCTCCTTCGAGACAGAAAGTGCACGTTGCGATACATCGCTACGTAACATCGACTTCTCTCTGTTTCAGACCGCTGCTGAAGCAGATAAAGAACTCGGCCGAGTCTCACATTGTACTGGATTGCTCCACCGAGAGGATTTACGACGTGCTGAAGCAGGCGCAGCAAATAGGGATGATGAGCGACTATCACAGTTACCTCATCACCTCTTTGGTGAGTCCTTTAATTAAATGGGAATGCAATTAATGCTGGACCTCGCGTCATCCTTTCGCGCCCTCCTTCCACCTTTCGAGCCGTGCCAGTTTCACCTACGACCCCTTCTGAAATTGGAACTGTCATGTCGGGGCTACGAGGGTGTACGAGCATAAACTAATTTTCTCCAGGCCGTCTCGCCGTTTATCGTCGTTCGATCTTTTGCGTGCTTTTCCACACGGGGCACGCCGTGTTCGTGATCGGAATCGATGAACCGACGACAGGATTGAAAGAGTCGGGGGGCGGAGGGGAATTATCGATAGGGACGCGGCGAGGAATCGATAACGGAATATGGAAGCTGGTCCATGAAGATTGTCTTCGATCGTTCGGCTCGGAATCGAGAAGAGGTGAACGATCCAGGTTACCCAGGTCTCTCTCTCTCTTTTAATGGAACTTTCAACTAGCTGCGTGTCAGCACTAGACGACGCTGGGTGCGACGAACGCGCGCCGCGTTCTGTTAAACCTGAATTACGCGGCTTGTACTTTCGCGGTTGCCAGGGGGGAAATCGAGGGAAATGAGAGAACAGCGACACCGAGCAACCAGGAAAATCGCTGTCCGTTTTTATCGACCGTGCTACGCGCCAATCCGTTCCTTTTTCACACCGTCCACGTGTTTTAACTAAGTTCGTAAGGATATCTGAGGGATTTCTGACGAGATAAAATTTTCGACGTGCAATTTTTTATTGCTCACACTGTCCGGTTAGAAAATACTCTTAGGTATATGCAGTTCTTTTACGTTATTTTCTTTTCTTTTTTTAAACAGAACGAACACTTAAGCACCTCTATCAGGATAATTACCATTACCGCAACAGTACTGATGTCTCGTTTCCTGTCTGTATGCATTCTAAAAAGGTCTCTCTCTCTCTCTAATTTCTCTAAAAACTAACTATCAGCAGCAGGGATCATTAGAGTAATCACAGACTTCTAGCTTCCACTTAACGGTACTCCC
>NW_017100653.1:274440-296527 GCF_001263275.1 Habropoda laboriosa | reverse complement strand
GTGACAAAAAATCACAACGCCTCCCCATTGATTTCTCGCTTTTCCGACAAACAGAACAGCGCCTACTGTTGAAGAACCTCTTGAAACAACATCGATTCAAGCTTTTATGGTACCAAAAGATACACCGATCTATGTGTGTGTATATACGTTTACACGGTTCCTCGTTCCTTCTTCGATTTCCTCGATCACGTTCCCGCATTAACGTACGTTAGGGACCAGCCACTTCTTTGTAGTTGCACGCGCAGAGAGAATATCCTGCGAGTTCCAACAGTCTGCACGGATTTCTGTGATTCCGGGATTGTAGGTGCACGCGAGAGGTGGGAGGATAGGACGAAATCGTCGTACGTGTTGTTCCAGAATGGCTGGAGGCGCGATCGCTGCAATATCGCCGATCGTCTCTCGATATTCTTTCTTTTTCAACTTTTCTTCCCGCTGACACGCAACAGAAGGCCAGGGACAGGGGAATAAACTTCTCCGGAGATGGATGCATCGAATCGACATATCGTGTCGCGGGATTCCTATTTTTCACCTAGTTTACGCCGATGAAACTCTCTGTGCTGCATCGTAAAAATTTTACCCCTTTTCGCGTCGATCAAACTTGCATTCACATTTTTTCCTGTAAAAATTGCACAGTTGTTGGTTTACTTGGTCCTCGGCGCGGGAAAATCGACGCGAGACTTATGAATTTATTCATTTCGCCGGGCGAAATTGTACGAACATCGGCAATAGTTGCAAAAATTCATTTAGTTAAGAAGAATGTGTGGAAAAGGAAAAAAATGAAAAACATAGAATCGTAAATGTCAACTGTAAATAAAATATCAATAGACTTGACAATATGTGAACGGTCGGACAAATCTTTCAGGATACTTTTCGCAAAGCTTGAAAGAAACCCAGCAAAAAAGTAGCAGAATCGTGATAGAGTATTTCATTTTTCTCGAACCATTCATCTCGGATGATTAGAATAATCGAGGGAGAGGTGATCAAAGTGGAAGTACTCGCGATAGATTACGATATTCCACGAAAAAGAGTAACTTCTCTATATCTCAATCACCTAGAGCCAAGTACTAACATCTTCCTATTGCTAATAAGTTGATGCATTAAGAGTAGCATGACAAATGGAAGATTGCACAGAGTTGTCCAACGGCAGGAAAAAAAAACGAACGTTCGCCAAGATTGCTGAATTACTTTATCTTCTGTAATTACCGCTGGAACATGTTACCCGTTCAACGAGCGCAAAAATGATCAACAAATCCACGCAAAAATACGATCAACAAGTTATCAAGAAACCTAACGAAACTCATCGATACCTCGGATACGACGTTGTCCTACCTAATTTTCCATCCAACTTATATTTAACATTTACTACGTCCCTTTCCCCGGTAACAGCAACACCGACATAATTGAACTAGTGTTATTATCGCTTTTAAACGACTCCAAAGGCTTGTCCCGCTTACCTAATTGTATCCCATACCTGTTCAACTAGCATAAAATGTCGTTAAATCAAGGGGGAACTGAAGTGGATGATCGATACGATCGTATTCGAATATTCGTACTTTTCGTCGTACAAGAAACAGAGTAGAGAACGTGTACGCCGCCGCGCCGTTAGTTTCAGCAACTATTTCCTTTTCCTAGGACTATTTAGTCGAGCACGAAATAACAGGTTGCCCCGGCGAAAAACAGCGGCGCAGATTGTTCGCCGGGCCTTGTAATTATAAATTACTCGTAATACAGGGGCAATTTGTAGTTCCCCACCGTCCACGGCCGTGCCTCGCAATTATTCGGTGGATGCGTCTAGAAAATGATTCACGGCGCGATCAGAAATGAGGGATAAAAGAGTCGGTTGGCTCTCTGTTCCTCTGTCGAGGAATTATTCTCGGATATCTGTTCCAAGGAACGGCGGCGGCGGTCGTTCTCTCGGATTGCTCGTTGTAATTGGAAAATTTCGTTCGCCCTTAGGCTGTATTCTTCTTCGTTGAGCGCATTTATCAGGTCAGGCCATAAATAACATTGTTCCTTGCGTTACGCTAAATGAAGACGGATATCTTGTTTATGCGGCGTGCATGTGAAATGATTCCTGGTACCTACGTCTACGGTGTACGCTCTCTGTTTCGTAGTAAACAAGTTGCAAAAAAAAAAGAATCGTAGAAATGAGGTTGTTGCGAGCGCAATCCTAGCTAATATGATAACCTCGAGGGTGTACTGGGCGTTTCAGAGTATTCTAATTAAGGAAGATTTAATTGCAAGTAGGACGGGTATAATTAGTCTAGTATGTTTTTTTTTTTTTGTTGCGAGAAAATTCTTGGGATTATTTAAAACGTCCGATACGGACGTTTCTTGTTTGTTTTCAAGTGAATCTTATGCACGGCATTGAGGCGTAAGTACGAGAGGGTGGTTTGAGAAAAAAAAGAACGATTTGCAATTTGTTTATCTCGATAAATATCCCGCTTGCTTACTCGAATGCAATCTCCGTGAAAAACGTTGAACCGGGCGAGAAGAGATCTCCTATACTTTCGCTGTAGTTGACGGTAAGAGCTGTCTCGGAGTAATTAGCAATTTATCGTTGTCCACGGTTAGTCGGGCTCCTTCGAAGCATCGCTGACCCGGTTGAGTAATCGTGATGTACATAAGCCGACGCGCCTCGACGGGCCGTATGAATCGAAAAGTTATGTTTACCCGTACTTGTCGCCAGTTTTATGGTTTTAATTGCAATTAACGTCGCGCAAATATCTTGCTCGTTTAATTTATCTCGTCGCCGGTAGTTTTAAGAAGAGCTAATTGCAAGTGACATCGACTTCAGCGACAGACATAAACGGGCGCTGGGAAGATTCTCTTTTACGCCAGAAAATTCGCGCTGTGTAGTCCGTATCCTCGGCGGTATTTCATTCGAACTTTCTTGCTTTATCTCCTTGTCGTTCTTCGAATTTCTGCAGATATACGGAAATTTAAGGATAGCTTTTTTCAAATTCTTTATTCCTGATTTTGGTCAGTAGTGCTTGAAGATTTTGAAACACTTTGGTTAAAGATTGAAATTATAAGCTTCCGAATTTCTCGAATCCCATAGACGTACGAGCTCGTAAGACACTCACTATCCCCTAAAACTTTTCGAAGCTTATTGTGTAACAGGATTTGATATACCGCTAGAACGCTGTCAAAACTTTTCAAACACTGATGCACGTCAAACGACCTTACAGCGTAAGATCCTCTCAGTCCATTCCTCTAAAAAGAGAAAAGAAATTAAACAGAACTACAACCGTAAGAAAATACAACGGATCACAGAAAGTTGAAATTAACGATCATAATGACCACCGACAATTTAACATTGAGCGAAACAGAAAATTTCCAGAATAACCGCTACCTTTCGTCGGTCCATTCTCGAAACAATCTCCGGGATAATTAGCAATTCGCAATTTACTCGGTGTACGAGCGGCCACGCGGCTCGCCAGTCAGCAATAAGTGATAAAAAGTAAATAGCCTGTGTAACCCCGGCACAATTTATCTCGGTCGTGTCTAGCAGATTTCAATTTAGATCCATTAAAATGTAAATTAGAGACGGTATTTGTACAGACTCGAGGTCGAGGCTGAGCATTCTTCTTCGAGTGGCGTTCGGTTGCTGCTCCTCTCGTGTTCCAAACAGAGAGAGAGAGAGAGAGTTCTTCTCGTCTCCGCGAACAGGGATGACGATTTGTCGTTTCTCGCGTCTCTCGCGAGCAACAAACCCTTCCGGCCATCGATTTTGAACCGTCCTGTTTCCCGACGTCGCTCGTTCACCAGTCGCGACGTGATCGCGCGTTTATCGCGGCATCAGAAACGCAACCAGTCGATCTTGTTCGAGCGATAGCACGTCCTGCTCGACAGTGATACGGCTGATAACGATCTCGCGTGTAATAATTCAACGTGTCCCGTGATGTTATTTAAGAGTATAATTTGCAATTTATAAAGCCTGATATTTCATGTTTCGTAATTTCACGGTACTTGATCGTGAACCTCGATCAGCCTTGTAAGACGTTACAATTTCTTCTTTTTCTTTCTTCTTCGCAGAATCGTTAGCGTCGATGTTGTCCGCGAGAATTTTCGAAGGAGAACAACGGTGTCGCGTTGTTCCGATGCCAGGCTACACGTGCCAGCAGCCATTGTACCGGCGGCCAATAAATGGCTGACAGAAGGGAAATAATTGCACGATGCGTTGATTGATCGAGTAGGTTACCTTTGTCGGTACGACATGCGGTTCCCACGCTTCTATAGCTTCAATTTTCATGAAAATTGATCAACACCGCTGTAATCTATCCGGTAAAAAGCTAACAAACACGTACGATAGACTGTGCCGCGGTGTTTCTATAAGATAGGAGGTTTCGTTATTGCGAAACGTTTAATTAAACTACCGTTGTTGATAAACTCGTCCAGTTCACTTTCCCCGCTGGTTCTTCCAACGAACCGTATTAAAACTGAATCTCTTTCGCAAACAAGGAAATTGTCAAACGTTTGCCAACGAATAACAGGTTCTCCAAGTGGTCGGACTTTCTGTATTTCAGACGATATCATCTCGATACTGATAACGAGAGCAATATTACGTGCATGATACTCGTGGTTGTTTGGAATAAGTTAAATCGTTGTCAGAAGGATATAAAAAGAGGCCGGTGTTAATTGCTCCGAGGGCATATTATGTTATTTAAGGATCGTTCTTGGACGTTGAACGAGCAGGGAGTTAGGGAAGTGGTGGTAATTTAAAACTTATGAAAAATCCAGCGCGATATGGCAGGGCTGACTCGCAAAGGAATTAATTAGAAGAAGTATTGCGCAATTTCAGGAGTACCTTAAAGTAGCACGAATAGAATATTGTTTACACAGAGAGGACAACGTGTCTGGAAGCTATTTATTTCCATTTACATCGCTCAACTGATCCTCGACCGTTCGATCACACCTCGCTTCATCCATCAGGCTGATCTTTCTTTCTCTCTCTCTCGAAGGAACGTTCAAAATAGCTGCTCGCTTAACGACAAACGGAATTAATGGAATTCTAATTGTTTGGATGCTTAATTGAATCGACGCGGTCTATGAAAGGCGCGGCGCAGCGCGGCTATTAAATGTCGCCAACTTGAGCGAAGAGGGGGAACAAAAGGGTTGTTTGTTTCGTTATAAATTTTCATGAAATCGAAGAACGTATAGATTCTCGCCGGTTGATTGTTTTGTTAACTTCAATTTAATCGAGTGATGAATTGGAAACGGGGAAAAACTTTTTCAGACCGGAGCTTCAACATTAAACGACTCGAGTTGGACCAACGTGAAAAAAACAACGAGTGGCGACCGCGTTGTTTCGATACGCTGCTCTTCAATTAGGGAACACTTCGTTCCCCGAAAATTCCCTCCTCCATTAGCAGCCTTTTCAGTTTCTATTTTCCACTTCAACCGGCGGCTCTTCCGTTGTTTCGGCGCTCCGCACGCCCCTCATCGGTGTAAAACATTCTCGACGAGGAACTCGGCGCGGTGGGGGTGGAAAAAAAAGAAGAAATTTAATTACTCTTTATTACCGTACAGCATCTTTATTATCATAGTGCCGTGGTGCTTTTGCCGCTCCAATAAAATCCACGGGGGCAGATTTACGCGGCCGTTAATTCGGACAAAAAAATTCACGACAGAAAACAACTTCCGGCCGGTTCGCCATTTACGAAATTTATTAAAGCGACTTTATTTTTAGTGTTTTTTTTTTTTTTTGCGTCCTCGCCGCGCAGCGTCACATTTTTCAAACGAGTCCGCTCTCAGCGACGAGGTTCGACTCGCGAATGTTTTCATCCAACGGGATGAGCAAATGAATCGTTGTGTTTCGAGGAGACCAGATTCTCAATTAAATGGAATTATTTCCCTGGTTTCGCGTTGGCTTCATTTTTTTGTCTTGTTTCTTTCAATTTTTGCGTTTCCATGTGTATTCAATTGTGGTCAGTTTATTCGAGTGGTGTGTTAAGGAATTTTTAGCTTTAAACAGAAACTACGTTGCAAAATATTAACGTAGACCGCTGATATATTACTTTTTTCTTATCTGTTTATTTTTTAGTATTTTTTGTGGAAGAATTGGATGCCTGAACAGAAGTTCTTCAATCCCCTTACAGACATCCTTCGTATTTCCTAGATGCATACCACGTATCTCACAATATATTGTCCGAGACAAATGAAAATCGAGAAAAAGCAATATCCAGACTATAGATTGGGCGGAACAAAAATTTCCACTTGAAGTTAAAGTAATTTTCTCCGTGTTTAGCTTTCTAATCTTATCAAGCAACCCTCAATTTCCATTTTCTAACCAAACAATAGCTTTCATAGACCAAGTTCTGTATTTTTAACCCTTTGAGTACTCTAATAAAAATTGACCTCAATTTTGTATCCATCGCAGACGCGACGATTGCTAAGTAAATAAAAAATTCTTCGAAAAAATAGCGAGAACACATGTTAACTAACACTCGATTTAAATAACCCACATATTTACATTCCTATTACAATCTACCACAGAAGAAACCAACTTCTATCGTTCCACCAGAATATAACGCACACTCTCAATCCTCGTGTTACCTGTGACGGATGAAAATCTCCATAAAAATCTCCACATGCATAAACCCGTTCTTCTCGCTCCGTCGTCGCTCGAGAAGTCTTCCACTTTCCCGGAGGCGTTCTCCTTTTTCGACGGTGGCGTCACGTCTCGAGGAACGTTCCGTGCGCGCGAACTGCTCGGCGAAACGCGGCGTTCCGCATTCAAAGCGTGTACGCGGCATTTTTATCTAACCCGCGAGGATGTCCTGTCGCAAGACAAGCGGGGATTACGTATGTGGAACGCGTGGAGAACGGCGTAAATCACGGGGAACGATAGCTATCGATCGACAGTTCACTCCGTGGCAGTCGCGTCCCCGGCGCCGTGTACTTTTCATACGCGACGCGCGAAAATTTTCCGCCCGTTTTCGTTTGTCACCCGGTTTTCTTGCCAGCCTGCCAACTGACGTCTCGCGTCGCCGGATCGACGGACGAGGTACGACGTGGATTGAAAAGTAATTTGCCCTTTGCCCGCGGGAAACGACCGTTTCCCCGGAGCTTGCCAAGGAAAGGGATAGGTTTCGGAGAGTGTGTATTTATTTTCCGGGACAAATTTGAATAAAGCTCGAAGCGACAAAATTGTGTGGAAAACGAACGAGCGGGAAGAAAAATAGAAAGGATTGGTTGTTCGCTGAATTAGCGGGATAGTTGTTTCAAATGTAAATTCCCGACGATTAAATCGAGCACTGTTTTCATTAGCAAGATTAAACCGATCGATAGTTCACGATGATGTACTGAAATTGGAAGCGATCACGTTGACGCCGCTTCGCGGCAATTTATGTCCGTTTAACCTGCTGATTAATGAACAATTACTCCGAATCAGATGTTCATTATTTGTCACACCATAATGTTAAAACGGTCATAATTTGACGAGCAACGAGAGAGAGAGTGATTTTTCTTATCAAGTAACGCGCTCTTCGTTCGCAATAACGCGTCGGTTTATTATCGAGGTCTGTTCGAAGCGTGAATTTCTTACTCCGGCTGTGTGAAAAATTCACGAGAATCCCGCCAGAAAATGCCGCGCACTTCCTTCCTGCGTTTTAATTCATATTACACGTCGATCGTTGAATTTGTCCCGGAGGAGAAGCTCGCGAGGAGGAAAATGCCAGCGCGGTGAAACGAACGGAACGTAAAGCGATCTGATAAGAGGTGTAATGGATTAATAATCGAAAAGCTGTGACGTCCGGGTAAATAATTTTCGTGCGACGCAGCTGTAATCGCGCTTTGACGCCGCGCGTCCATTAAACGCGCCTGTATTATTACCGATAAAATCATAGCGATTCAATTGCGCCGGGTATAACGGTCGTCTGAATAACACTGGCGAACGAAAAGAAACGCCGCGATCGAGGTGGTTTCTTCTTCGTGAAATCGAGCAAACACGGTTGATCGCGGTGAGGATCTATCGAGCGGCTGCTCGAGGAAAAGTACGTTTTGACCGATCGATAAAAACGAACGATACGCCTACTGTAATTGACTCGAGTTCGTGGAATTTGACGACGAGAATTACGGAAAGAGATACAGGATGGAAGGATGCAAAACACGAGGGCAGGTCTAAACAACTGGACGTTAATAAGGAGTCAGAGCTCGTGGCGCAACGTCACGCCTACTAAACGCTCGTAATAAGACGCTTTAATGGCAACGTGGACTATAACGGCGATAACAATCATCATAACCGTAACAGGCATAATAACCGTAATGACCAGCGAGATGCGATAATACGTCCGCGTCGTAGAATTCGGCGGACGCGTCGAAATTTGTGGCCCCGAAATGCGAGGCCGTCTGCGAACGGCCATAACTCCGCGTCCCAGAAATCAGTGTTTCATGGACCGAGCTTAATCTGATGACAGGTGATTCGTCGGCTCGTTAATGCGAGTTTCTTACCAACCGGTCGTTTTCGATCGTTAAAATCGCGGTCGAAGGGAGGGGAATGAAATTATTCCGCGGATGGTCGCTCGGCATCATCTTGGCTGGCTGAGTGATTTGTGGGAACGTCTCGTTGAATACGAAGCTAAGAGGTGTTGGTGTGGTGTAAATGGATGAATTTGTCATGGTCGCCTGGTGAGAATCGTGTACCGCTGTTAAGCATCGTTATACTAACAGTGAGGTGTGCTGCTGGAAGCTGGTGAATGCCTGAAGATTCCACTGGCTTCGAGTTACGTGTGATTTCAGTTTATCGTGGCTTATTTTGCCGATGTTGCAAAATCATAGAGAAGAAATATGGAAGAATTATGACGGAATAGAAAAATCTGTCACACTTTAATTGCATTTCAACACCTATCGCACACAGTAGTATTGTAAAAGAAATAACAACGACCATTCACTTCCCAAAAAATAATACGGCCCGCCTAAATATCTCGAAACAGTGTAAAACTGTAATTCTTTCGCCGGTATCTCGAACAGACGGAAAACCATCGAAATCCGCATAATTTTATCGACTCGAGTAGCATAGTAGAGCCGCGTAGTTGGAGGCAATAACGCAACGTCCCGTAAAGAATGAACAAACGTCCGGAGGCGAGGCGATGATCGATCACCGGTTGCAGATCGATCGTCGACGGTGTCGGGTGTATCGGCTGCTTTGGTCGATCGTAGTACTCGCGGGGACAGCGGATCGTGAACCAAAGCAAACTTATCTATCCTGACCAGAACGCAGGACAAAGGATAATAAATGGCCGGTGGCTCTGGCTGCTTGAGCATTCGAAAAGGTAGACGAGGCGGCGGAGTTGTGCTTTGAGGGCAGCCGACTTTAAATCACGCAGGCTGCCACCACGATGTAGATAGCTCGGTAGAGGAGCTGCTGCTTCGCTCCATTCTGTACCCGAGATATCTCAATTTCTGCCTGATAGCCGCCGCGCGCCGCGTCCGGCCGAGTAATATCTGTCCTCGGAAGCGCGACCGGAGACGCGTTTACGGATTGAACTATGCGAGGAAGCCGATTGAATTGAACGGCGATGTCTCTGAAGCGACGATCGTCCATGAATGGTAGTGCAGGGGTTTGTACTGGACGATGATAGCTTATGATCGTTCTAATGGACGCCTTGTGATTTCGTTTGAAATTAGCTGGTCCTGGCGGAGATGTGGTAATTGTTTTGGAAAGGGATTGGAAATGGGGGATGAATGAAGTTGGAAGAATTATTCGGTGTAGAAATTCATTCGGTGCCTTCTTTCGAATGATCTCTGAAAACGTATGGCGATTTTCAGTTGATAAAGTCTTCGAGACTAGTACTGGTGCAACGCGTAACTAGATCGCTATTTCAATTTTTTTTCTTTAACCAAATCGTACGATATATGAGTTTATAATTACGCCAACTATTTTTATTGCTTAAAAGTACGAGTTTACTGCGTTGTAAGTGATTTGTGAGTTCATCTTTACCTTCAAAGGGTTAATAAATAATCCCACAAATTGTGGGATCCTGTTATTCACTTCAAGTTTGAAGAGATAAATTCTTCACTCTCCCTAAATCTAGTTTTAACGTCAAATATAAAATTTCCCACATTTTCGAACTTCGTAACACCGTAAAAAACCTACTCCTGTAGTGTTAGAATATTTGCTAGCAGAGAATATTCGACCGCCTTCGAACCCAGACGACAATAATTCGAGGTATCGGAGATGTGACAATTTTTTCGCAAGCTCGGAACGGGGGGAAGGATGTTCTATAAATCTGACGATTCATGGTAAACGTCGGCGGGCCGGTGATATTAAACGTTTATAGCCTAGAAGCAATAAAATTCTCTGCCGGACAGCGTGCAAAAACGCTGGGTATCGATTCGAAAAATTCATAAAGTGAACTTAATACCTTGCAGGACCTGCACAGCGTCGATCTGGAGGAATTCAAGCACGGCGGGACCAATATCACTGCCTTTCGATTAGTGGACCCCGAGAAGCCAGAAATTCAGAAGGTCGTGCAAGATTGGATCTACGGCGAGAAGCGTTATAATCGGGAACTCGATATGGGACAGAGCTCGAACAAGGTAGGACGAAATATTACCGTTTAATATTACCTGCTAATTAGATCACCTGTTATATACATATATACGTACGTACGTCGATACCGAAAAGCATTTTACTCGATTTTCAATGTTCAAACGTGTGATAGTCAATACCGTGTGCAAATTGATTTCGGATATCAATGTAAAATTCATCGAAAATATCTCCCCTTTTCGTTCGTCCAAATACTTCACCGTTAATTGAAATAATAATCTACATTTCATATTTATAAATGAATTCACAAGGATGTTTGACGTATGGCCCGTCATTACCTTAAATATTTCTTTCAATTAATTTAACGTGTATCTCGTTTAATTATAACGTTGTCAAATGCATTTGAAATATAAATATTAATCACGCGTGCAAGAATAATCTCAACCTAAGCACACTTCCGCGTAAAGTGACATATCAACGAAATCGAAATTTAAGAGAAATGTCCCCGTAACGCGTTATTCGTGTTTCAAAGTTACTAAAACGATACATGAAACATTTTCAATATTGTGACATCTGAAGAAGACAAGTAGGTGACCTGTTTCACACGAAACATCCTGTAAGCGTCAGCCGTTCGCTGTTTCAATACAGCGTCAGACGAGAAAAGCTAAAATACCGTCTCCTAGTTACGTCTAATAATCCCCGGTCTTATAAAATTAAAACTAACGTCGCAGTTCAAATCCTCCGCTGTAATCTGTTGACTCGCTATTACACGACAAGAGCTTAACAACAACCGGACCATTCTTCCACACTTCTACGTGTACCAACACCGCACAAATAGCTCCAAGCTATTAATCAAAACACTCTCCACGTTTCACGATCGTTCCGAAAGCGGCGAAACGCTCTCGAAATTCGCGAAATTTCGCCTGTTTGCTTTCGGCGCGTTTCCACGGAGCGAAGCGTCGGCGGAAGAACAGAGAAATTTCAGCGTGCACGCGTGCGAACTTAATTAGCGCGCGTTCGCGCCACGACGTCGCAACGCGCGTCGCGAAGGATTTTAACAGTTACATGCTTCCGGTGTCGATGTAATTTTCCCGTTGAACGAGCCTGCTCGAACTCATCAGACCCGCCCGTATGCATGCAAATGCGAAGATTGTTCCGCGACGCACGAGTGGAACACGCTAGCCGCTTACCGCCACCGCCATGCCCCCTGTAATAACACTCTAATTTTACATTCTTCGTGCAAGCCAGCTTGACAGCTACATCGATCTTCCTCCACGGCAAAGTGTTCCGCTGGAAATGCAACGGAAGCTACCTGCGCGCGGCTTGTTCGCGCGCGGCACCTCACCAAGCCGGCGAAACGTATTACATAATTGGGTATTACCTATTCGAAAGTTGAACGCCGCCGAGGGAAATTGAATTCCTCGCAGCACGCGATGAATGTTGTAGGAATACGGATATTGCGGGGGCGAAATGGTGATTAATATTGAAATCGCGTTGGATTGTTCGGGTTGCAACCTTTGCTTCCCCGTCGGATGAAGCGGTGACTGTGGAAGCGATGTTATACAGTGTGCGTGGGGAGTTTTTTTAGATTGAAAATATTATTCGCGTGCAGTTTCGTTGATTAATTTTGTCTGAGTAATTTGGAGAGATACAAGATGGTAGTTTATGGAAGATTTATGAAATAGGGTAATTCGGGTGTTTAACCCTTCGACAGTTTGTCTCGAACGAAACTCGGGCAGAGGGAGAGACTTTTAGGGAGAAAGTTGCAAAGGGATGAAATATTATTGTCAGGACTTTGACGTAGGGTTATTTATCCTTTGCTTAAAAAATGATTGCACCATGTAAATTATCAATTTTTTTATATCGTATGTGTT
Organism: Habropoda laboriosa; assembly: GCF_001263275.1. Lineage (NCBI taxonomy): Eukaryota > Metazoa > Arthropoda > Insecta > Hymenoptera > Apidae > Habropoda > Habropoda laboriosa. Next base: position 284,161 of record NW_017100653.1, on the reverse strand, counting down.
ACTTGTATATCCTTTTATAGTGTACTGTCTAACTTCGTTGATTTAACTTTGAGCGATTTGAGAGATACGAGGAGTTAGTTAATACCGTAGGAGAAGAAGTAAATAAAGGCGTGATCGTGAAATTATGTGGAAGAGAGATATAAACAGGTTTACTGAAACAGAGAAAATACGGTGAGAAGAAATACACTAAACGACTACTGAAAGTGCGTCTCGACATTTCTCGTCTTCGTCTAAAAGGTTCGTCGTCTACGTCTCGATACGAACTCCCGATTATCGCGTTCCCGCCCTTTGTCTCAGCATGCACGCTCTGCTGTTTATATTTTCTTTCTCGCTTCCACATGCTCACTCTCTCTCTCTCATTCCTACATCGAACTCCACGTGCAGATTTTACCCTATTTATGAAATAGGTAACAGTTTAGCTCGAGAGAGACTTTTGAGAAGAACGTTAGAAAGGGACGAGATATTATTCTCAGGACATTGACATTGAGTCAAAGGGTTAAATTGGATCGCGTATATATTTACGTTAGTGGAACGTGCGATGTATCGCATAATATGGTGTAGTGTCTGAGTCAGTTAAGTTTTATCTACTTCACTTCGGTGTAGCCTTCCAAGATTTCCTATTGAATACTTATTAAATGAAGTATCTCACCCGGTATACATTCTACGTCGGTCAGCAATGTATAACATGTAGGAAGTGGTGTAATGAACTTTACTCAAATCAAGATGTCGTGCAAAGTAGTTTATTTCGGACTCTTCGGCGTCCGTCTACTACCGAAGCTAAGAACCGACTCCCGTCGAATGGCAAAGTTATCGCTGGGCCGAACCGATGGGTACTCGGGTCTGGTGTTTGTCACTCGCCAAGAGGCGCAGGCCAAGCCATAAACCGTCCCAAAATGCCTACAAACAAGAAAAGGAAGGTTTCAGAACAATGGAAGAAGTTTGCATTGTGAATACTCTCGTCTGTTTGCCTTTAATTTGCTTAATTATCGAATTGTACCTGAGGTAATATGGAAAATTTGTTTCCCACTATAGGGTACTGCCACAAGAGGTTTTAAGCACCGCAGAAACTCCTTTTCCACGACCCTTGTTTGACTTCTTACCCCGTACCTGAGTCTTGACTCTCGGAGTTCTGAAACAAAGTCGCTTTTAACTTTCTGCCCCGTGGAAACCACATAAATAAGTCGACTTCCTCTTTCAGTAAAACGGTGGATCTGGAAGAATCCGATGTATAAGTAGCTTTGGCTAGCAAATTACAAAGCTCGAATTTCTCACTACCGACTTCTGTGCAAGTAACAAGTCTCCTTTAAATCTTGTATCTCTTCTACAGTACCTATTTAAATTTTCTCTCACTTCTGTTCGACTTCTACGACTTAATTTTATCGACTTCCTATCGTCTCGCTTGAAATTCTCTAATTTCCAAGTATCGCTATTTGTCACGAATCCGCTATGTGTCTTACAGTTCTGTTAAAGGGTTGAAAAATCTCTATTCTAATCTTTCCTATCTTAGAAAATTTATCAATAATTCGGTGCAACATATTGTAGCGTTTTACCATTTATACGATAGAAAAGATGTTTCAAAAACACCTGAGTTTCCTTTGCTGCTCCTGCGGGTCAGCCGAATTCGTAGCCAATTTCGCTGCGGTATTCGATTGATTGTGCAAATTTCGTCACGGAAATTGCCTATGCAATTTACCTACTTCCTCCACGTGTTCCTCATTCTGCCGCATATAAACCCACTAACGAAATGACATCGTATTACGTGATACGAGTGTATGTATGCATATGATCGGCCATGTGTACGTACACGTATGCAGTGCGCGCAGATGCACACGCACTTGTATTCCCATTAGGTATCCGTATTTTCTCTGCTCGCTCCGCCTGGTGAAATGCAACGATGGAAATTACTAGAACGGTCGACAGGATTCTCAAACTGACGAATTCGACAATTTCGTGTACACTTTGTTTCAAGAATTCGCCACCGCGAGCAATTTTCCGAAATGCATTCTCGTTGAAGGAAAAGCTGCAATTTGACTTTACGACGGTAACAGAGGGTAAATAAAATTGGAAAACGGAAACTTGAAAAGTAGAAGGATGGAAATTTGTCTGAAATATACCAGGCCCGTGAAAAATAATTATAATTCGAAGAAAATGACACTCGTTGAAATTTATACATTTTTCTCATCGAATCAGAAGATCGTTTACGTTTTTGAAAAGAAAAGATCGAAGTTCCAGAATTAATTAACACTTCGAAGGCTTCTACAACAACTTTGTAAGGAAGAATTCTCGAATTTTTCTCTAAATACCAATTCGAGTTATCTTCGTAATTCGAATGTTTCTCGAGAAAGTTCCCCGAGGAATCCTCGCACTTCTCCGTCTTCCTGGACGAGATTTTTATTCCACTGAAATTCATACCCTGAACGTAAACGCCGGACTGCAGTCCAAACAAGTTTGCGACTGAACTTACGCTCCTAATTGGTAGTTCTTCGAGCATTCCGTCAGCGAGCACCACGAAGGCAGATTATATCATTGCACGCATCTGGCACGGCATCAACCGCGGAAAAGTTGAGCAGCGAATCTGGACGTTCGGTCATCTCGTGGGAAGCAACATCTGCCGCATGCGACGCCAGCTTTCGTCCCCTTAAAAACGCCAAATTGCATCGATCCTCTCGCATGTCCGCGCCAACTAATAGCAATTTTTTGCCAGAGCCACGTCGGGATATAAACGAGTCTAATAGCTCGCTCGTTCTGAGATTTCCAAGTAGCAGGAAAAACAGCAAAAAATGCACCAATTTTTGCAATTTCACGTTCTCCTTTCTAGTAGAAAAAAGAAAACAAAAGATCGTGTCTTAGTAACTCCAGAAGTTCGACTACACTAAAAGGTGACGAAGAATGAAAATAGAATTTGCAGAAGAAATTCAGACGTAGCTTAACAATTTTTAAACGAGCTATTGAAAAGTGCTTCTTTCTGAGAAGGTATCTCGAAACTACCCTCCGCAGAGGCTGGAAACTTTCGTGAAACTGCAATCAAGCCGGTAATTTAAAATTACAAAGAACTTTCTAATACATAATTTAATCTTCCGCGAACTATCGACTCGGCGGGGTTCTCGATGAACGTGCGACGAATTGCCAGGGAACAATTACTCCCGTCCACGGTGAAAATATTCCACAGCGTATCGTACTTTGCTCTCGAGGGTTCGCCCTTTGGACAAGAGTCCGAGGCTCGCGAGGGAGCCGACAGGAACGTGGAAAATAAGATCACAGGTTCACCTATGAAAACGCAAACAATTGAACGAGATCAGCAGGGTGGGTTTTCAAGGAGCAGAGGAGTAGGAGTTAAATAATGGAGGCTCGAGAGCCGCCTCGAAGGCACCCCGGGGCATTCTAAGGTTGCCGAGCTTTATATCTTTTTACCTACGGCCTTTCTACCTTTCCTATACCCTCCATTCATTTCTTTCCCCCCCAAGGAGGCACGCTTGTTTGATCCCTGACCCGTTCATAACGCGGAGGAAACGACCCCGCGGAAGCCAGCCACCGATGGAGATGCTCTGCACTTGAGGATGCACTTTTCGTCGGCGACTTCGTTAAATTCGGTCCTTCCCGGCCGTTTCTGGAGAGACAACGTTTTGCACCAAGGGTAAATCGTCTATCTTCACGGCGGTTCTATCCGCTCGCGAACGATAACCTTCCATCGAGTGGATATCGTGACGAGGAATCGATTCTCGACACGCACAGGATGCTCGGGTAAAAGGCTCTACGTTGTCGAGACTTGCTTTCTTGGATATGTACTTCCATCGACGGAAGAAGGATAATTAACGAAAATCTGAGGAAATACTGCAGCGACGATGTAATGATCTTACCAAAAAAATTACGCTTACGTTTGTTTGTTTTGTCAAATTTAAGGGTTCGTTGGAAATATTCATCTGAATTATGAAATTCGACACGAATTTACGGGGTGACCTAATATTTCTGTTGGAATAAATTCATTTTCGTGTGAAAGTTTTAGCCCTTACTTTGTAAGATTCTGGCGAAGGTGGGATAGAAATAATTTTATCAGTAATAAAGATTAATTTTAATTGTAAATTTAGGTGCAATTTATAAGACTGAGATTTATCATGTTGTTAAGCAGTAGTTCTTCTTCCTTTACATAAAAAATAGTAAAGGAATCATAAGTCAAGTGTGGAATTGGTTTAATAATAATATGTGAGGGATGGCGTGAATGTAGTGAGTATATCGTATGATCTCGAGATTTGGTAAACGAGCGGATCATACAGGGTAACTGGGGGTAAAAACAGGTGAAGCGCGTTGTTATTGATATCTGAGAGTACGTGAAAATTTATTGCGAGATATATTTAGAGAGGGACAATCAAATTATCATTATTTCTTTTTACGTGTGTATATAGTTATTGTTAAAAAATATATTCCTATTTAACTTATTAATAAGTGTTATACAACCACATCAAGGGGTTAAATTACTTGCAAGGGACACAACACGAAACTAAATATTTACTATGGACGACGTGTAACATGTGATGTACTATGTACACTGTCGTTTACAAATATTGGGATACCTGTTACGTTCGTACAGAAGGAACTGTGTGATTTGAATTATGTTTCTTCTCTAAAGTTAATATCGTATATAAATAAAAATATACTACTATGTTCCAGACTGAATAATTTGTTTCAGAATCTTAATAATTTCGTAATGATTGTTTAGATTCACTTTTTCGATATTTTATTACACAGAACTTGCTTAAGCATTCGTGGAAATGTAAAAATGAAACAATAACACATCGAAACTATCTCGTCTCTGTGTGTACAAACTAGAACGTCCATCTGTATGTTCTCTATTAACTCCTGAACCCTTTGAGCGATCTGGACCAAGTTTGGCAAAGTAATTATCACAAACTGCCAAGGGGATGAAATCAGGGGAAGCGGGGTGGAGTGTCGAGGTTCCACGATGACCTATATTTTCCACGGAGACCTACGGAGTAACTATGCGAAATTTGGTCCAGATCGATCAAAGGGTGTAGCAGTTAATGGGAAACACACAGACGAATATTAGATAATCGGAACAATTTTTCTCCAACTTCGAACACGTTCGTAACTTCTAACAACAGACGTTCCAATTTAATTCTACATTAACTTCGTCGAACAGAAAGAAAGAGAGTGCTCGATCAAGGAAGCCAGCACAGTCGCGGCAGAGAGAATCAGATACTACAATAATAACGATTAATTAACGCTTAGCGTACGATCGCAATACGAGAGAGAGAGAGAGAGAAAGCATGAAACAATTTGCTCCAATCGACGGCTACTACAATAATAACGATTAATTAACGCTTAGCGTACGATCGCAATACGAGAGAGAGAGAGAGAAAGCATGAAACAATTTGCTCCAGTCGACGGTTCATCCATTATTACGATCAAGGGATCCGACGTTCTACCTGTGAAAAAGTCGCGAAAGAGATAGCCGAGTAGAAGTCCACGGGGCGAACTTACTTCTGCAGCTTCATAACTCAACTGATTTATTCATTGAACATTCGAAGAAGTTCGCCAACCGTGGAGAGAGAGAGAGAGAGTTTTAGTCCGTGACAACGAGACAGAAAGTACGAGTGCATTGCCGAAGAAATTTGTATTCTCTTTTCGTACAATTAACCCGATTTATTTTCACGAGAGCACGTCCTATCTCGGTGTTCTGCCCATGGCTGCATGTACCGTGGATAAAATTCATCCACAAAAAGGCACTCTAATCCCAGAAGCGGATCGAAGCAAGCAGGCATCGGAACGTTCTCGCTGGGAAGAAAGCAGGGAAGAACGGAACACCGATTCTTCGACGAACAACGAAATCGCGCTTATTGTCCGCGATAATTCAGCTCAATTACACCGGTACATAGCAGAGAGTCGTTAGCCGTGAAACAAAAAAAGTTCGCGCGGGGGGATGGACCGAACGAGGGGAAAATCGTGGACGAAGGAAAAGGAGAAGTACAGCCCTAGGTGGGGTAGATGGAAACAAGCAACGGGAAGGATACTACGAGGCGCATTAGCGATTCCGCGCGAGTCGCCGGCTAGGCGAGCAGCGACGAGTATGTAAATACGCGTGCACATGGATGCGAGAAAATTGAGCGGATGTGAGTAAATGATGGTACGTGACCGATCTTAGGAGAGCGTCGAAAGAGGAAAGATCTTGTAACGCGGCCAGAAGATGCAAGGCCTTGCTTAGCAACCGGCTAGATAGTTGAAAGTAGAAGAAAAAAGAGCTACACGGTTCTTTGCACACGTGAAACACTCTCCGACAAAATGTCTCGCGGTGAATCTTCCTTTATCTTCCCTTTCGAGAGAGTGAAATCGACGAAGAAGCACACGGCTCGAGATAAGCGGCGTACTCGTTAGGAATTTATCAGAAAATGCCGGAGCACCGGAATAGCAGATTCCGGGTATTTCGTCGATAAGTTCGAGCTTCTTTTTTTCACGGCGGTGTAAGATTCGCCTGTATCGATAATAAGCTTTCCACGAGCTTTCCACGCGTACGTTATTTCAAGCAGGAGGACGAGAATCGGTCGAGTTAAAAATTTCGTCGTACGTTTTTATTGGCCGATTCAAAGAAGCTTCCGCGGCGGATGCGAGACCCCTTTGCTATTCACTCGTATCGGGCACATTGTACCTCGCAAAATTCAATTTGCCCTCGAACTGTTCCGCGAATTTCTTTTACGATCGCCGAGCGTGGCGCGCCTTCTCGATCGTATCGATACGAGAGTGCTACAAAGGCATCCGTGATGTTCAATGTTGGAAAAGTATTATGTATTTTTGGAATAATACCACGCTTTTCGAATATATCTCTTCTTAATTTGCCCGAACGATTTTCGACGTTCTTCGTCGATATTGAGAACGCGAGAATCGAAACAACGAACCGTTATGGAAAGTTGTCACAATAGAGACATCGTTTCTGAACGCTTCGATTTTCGCAATTTAACCACCAGGCTGCCAACGGCAACGCGGGGCGAACTTAAAATCGCGCTAATTAATTAGGATCGCGTGCTCCTGACAAATGATCAATGTATCCATTGAATTATAGATAAATTGGCACGCGGACGTTGTTATCGACAAGTCTAAGTATAGGTAGGAAACGGCTGTTATTCGACGTCAAGCGTGCTTACTCGCCTCGATTCATGATCACTTCCCATCACATCGCGTCAACGTTTTCATTCGTCCAGTTTTCCTCGCGGCTGTGCACGTCCAGGGATAAATTCATTTTCGATCGCACGGCCATTGAAGAAATATCAACAACCGTTTATTTGCAACGATGTATAATCGTTTCAGACCGATGGAACATGTTCTTTCCTTTTTTTTTTCTTCCCTTTAAACTTCGTCGAATAAAACGACCGAAACCTGTTGGCTAGTTTTGCGTGAAAGATTTTCACGCAAATAAGTATCTATTTGCTGGCACTTACCGTGCAATTTCAACGTAATTGCGAAATTAGAACGTATACAAGGTAACAACCTAACTGCCAACATTTCTGACGCTGCTGTTCTAAAATTGCACGATAGACCAAAATAGAAACATTTTTTCATTTTTTTTTTTCATCCAAGGGGGGAAAAATTTTCGTTACCACTTTGCAATTTCAAGGTTCGACTTTTGAAAAAAAGTGTAATAACAGTGGTGAATATATTGCACGCTGTGTATCTTGCGTCAGTGTTTCACTCATTTTGCCTTATTGTTCGAGAATAATCATTTTTATAATTGAATAATGTATGCTGTTTGTTTCATGCACACGTGGAGCAGAATAACCTAACCTGCATAAAGGTAAGATATTGCGAATTGTATTACATTCGGTATATCAGAAGAATTCCTTTAAAAAAAAAATGGAAGAATAGTCGCGTCATTTTATCAACCACGAAACACCGCGAATTAAGCCACAATTTGCAGAAAATCGCTGTGGCGAAGATTGAACGTTAACGTTTTAATTTCAGGACTTAGACTTATCGGTAGCTACGTAATTAATCAGACTGCTGTCAAGTTTCGTACCTGTAAATTACCAACGAAGTGGAAATAACGAAGGAGTTGCGAAACCGAGTACAATTTGCAAACAATACTGCTTTATTATTAAGATTAAACCCAGCAAAATTTACCCGACAGCTCGCTACAACCGCACCCTTGAATAATTCAAAATTTCATTCTTAGAAAAGTCAAATTTTCAAGAAAAAAGAATTCGCGTAAATCTGGAAGTGCGCACCTTAATTAGATCGCTTAATCTCACCTGAGCTAGATGACGAGCAGTCTCGCGGCGCCACACACACGCGGAACAGGACTGGTTTGCTGGTGAACGGCTCTAGAACGACGTCTCGTAAAATCTTGTAAGGATATTGGCTATCCTAAACAGAAGAACGCACAGTCACGACGCGTCGTCGCTAGAATGGTACCCTTTGCACCTCTTCTGCTTCTCTCGCGACTCGCGAAATACAAATGCCCGGAGAACAGAGGCGTCAATTTGCCGTGAATTCGCGAACGCGTGCACGATACCTCGTTTCTTTGACACGTTCGATCAGGCAGCACGATTTTCCCATTTACGATCGGGAAATTTTCAGCGAGGAACCCTTTGCTTCTCGTAAGCGACGATTTTCCTATCGATTCGCGGGAATTTCATCTCATTTGCGCGACACTCGGTAGGCTGTTCAAATTTGTCGGAAATCTGTATTCGAGGAATTTTCGCGCATCGGTATGAAAGTGATACGTTTGGTTTCCCCCTGTTGGATATTCCAGACTGAGACGTCGCTGATGTACGACGCTGTTCACCTGTTTGCGAAGGCGCTGCACGATCTGGACACGTCCCAGCAGATAGACATCAAGCCACTGTCCTGCGAGTCTACGGACACCTGGCCGCACGGATATTCCCTCATAAACTACATGAGAATTGTGAGTAAGCTGAGGTATTATTAAGTTGTCGGGAAAGGTCGTGTGTGATTTTTTAGAGGTGCTGTTTGATTACCTTGGAATAAGAAAAATTCGACGGAAATGTGTGAAGTTCGCTTTTATTTTTTTGAAAGTCTATTCGTTAAAATTATTAATGTTTTCTCAGAATTCCACTGTTTTAAAGATGGAAGAAAATAGTCTGCCATAATCCCGCACCGTGACGATTGTTTAAAAAATTTCACGTGAAAATTGCATTTTTTCGAGAAGAAAAGAAACTGTCACTATAGAATTTTCCACAAATTTCAACTAAAATCTTCAAATATCACAGAATACTAAAGTCTAACAGTTTCCAGCAAATAGTCTTAGAAAATGAAGAAACGGTATTAGAAAACTCAAGCGCAAAAAACGAGAGAATTTCTCTTAAATTGAAAATACGTCAGTTTGCATTGAGCGTACGGAAATCTTATTTGGCGCGTTCCAATTGTTCGTCTGAGAAGAACCTGTCACGTTTGTTCGTCCCACGATTGTCCGCGGTGTTCAAAGAGCGGGTTGCCCGCGATGTCACGACAACGGTGGAAAAATTCCATCGGAGCCTTAATCCTATCGCGATATGGTTGAAAAGGGTCCAATTGAAAACGAGTAGAACGATCAGGGAACGATGTTCGCGTCACGATGACGTCGCCAACTCGACGCTCCTATGGGAGCGTACAGCCTATGACGTAATTGGAAGAGGGAAAGAAAGGGGTGCCTGCAGTGGGACGCGGGAATTAAGTTATCGAGTTAACTTGCTGCTTTCGAAGCTGCAGCAATTTTTTC
>NW_017100653.1:271111-274312 GCF_001263275.1 Habropoda laboriosa | reverse complement strand
ACTCTGCATCGTCTCGCGGGACCGGGGAACTTCGTTTCAAACGTCAAAGTTGCCAGTTTTTACAACCTGATTACGTAATTTTACGTAATTAAACCGCAATTTGCTGTTTTCACACCAGCCTTCCGTTTAAACGAACCTTTCCAACCATGGAATTCATAAACTGATCAATTCGTTTCATTTTTATTTCCTATTTCATCTTCGAGACAGATTTTCTTCCAGCGAAGAGTATTAAATTTCTGAATGTCTTTTATCGGTTTACGATTCGTATCGTGGTTTACTTGTTTTTTAAAGAGGCTCAAGGTAGTACACGGACGACTTTCAGTTTTGCTTGCTTGCTTTCTACTTCAACAAAATCCTGACGTTCGGTAAATGTCTGTTGATGCAAATTTCTACCTTCATAGAATGTTCATACATCTACACCCTTAAATCGACGGAGAATTACGTGGAAATTACTCGAAATTATCGTCTAACAAGAGCAAAAACTTAAACACGTTTCCTTTTTCACACTTCGCCCCTCGATACATCCTTACCCATTCAACGTTCATTACCCTAACACGTCATTCAATGCTCCCTCCGTTATCCACCTCTTGATCTACAACCATCCAAGCGCATCGTCCCTAGAACTACTGCTAAAAAAATTCCACACCAGCCCACTTGTACACACGACTAACGTGATGATCGAGATTCCTCTTTGCACAGTGCATAAAAATGACGACATAGACGCGAAGTATGTAAAGCAGGCTACGAGAGCGTCACATGCAAACGGCCTAATTGCACAGCCGTGTAATTGAAACCTTGCCGGTGGTGCAGACGGCACGAAAGCGAGCGTTCCATCTGCAAAAACATTCCGATGCGACAATGTCCCGTTATCGACGAGCTTCTTCTTGCATTCTCTTAACTCGAGAGTGCGAGAAACAGAGAGACAGAGTGAAAGGGGAGAAGAGTGGGTCGAATTTGTTGAGAACGTATAGAGAGGCGAGGGAAATTAATTTTGTGGGAAAAGGAGAAGAAGGTAGTTAGGATAAAACGGATGGACTTTAGGAGATTTCTGAGGTGACACGTCCATCTGGGAGTGAGACCATCGCGAGTTGCTCGAGAGAAAGAAATTTAGCAGTGTAGATGATACTGAGAGCGATGGAGGAGAGAGTTGGACACAGTTTGAGAGTACTCTCGAGGGCAACTATCGTAAGAAACTCTCAGATATTACTCAGATAAACTCTCACATATTCTTAGAACACTTAGCTTTTTGACAGTTTATGCTGTGTGAGACTCGGGCAAAGCGTGAAATACCTAACTGTTTAGCTCAAGAGAGACTCTTAGGAAGAAAGTTGAAAAGATAATTATTAAAAAAATGACGTCTGAAATATAAATTTTTTTGAAAGTAATTCGTAATTTTATTAGACTACCAGAGGGTCAATCACGTTGCTTTTCCACACTCTCTCTCGTCTTTCGTCACACTTTAGGATATTACACCTAGATATCTTACAAAGTAACACCTAACGCTACAACCTAACACATTTCCCGCAATTTCGCCAAGTTGCAGGCTTCAATGAGCCAATCCAGGCAACGTAATAATCCATTAGAACGGTATGCTTAATCTGACAGTCACCTCGGAGTTTCCATGCTTATCAACGAGCACACCACTAGTGCTGTCATGTACATACAAACTGAAACGGCCGCGATTCGTAGAAACTACACAGAGACAAGCACGGTCGTCTCTCCTTCCTCTTCCTACGGTCGACGATTGTTCCGTCGAACAATAGAAAGTTACCTCCCGGGTTAAACGAAGCCGTCGCTACCGTTGACAAATTATGGCTCGCGGTTTTGCGACCGTGAATCCACGATGACGTCCAAGAGCCAGACGGGGACGGTTTGCACCGAATGGAAATCGGCCGAGTAACCCGCAGTTCGAGGCGGCTGGTTTACTTAGAGGAAGACGATGAAAAGGTTATTAATAGGTAGTCGAGAGGGTCCTTTTGAAATATTAGAGATGGTCAGGATAGAGGGTATTGTGACGGAGAGTTTATGTTTGAATTTTGCTGGAATAATTTCGAGGATTCTGCGGCGGGAGGAAATTACGGATTACACTGGGTGTCTGGGTGAAAGTCGTAAAGTGACGACGAAGTGTCTAATTGCTGGAAATGGGTTAAACGATCGATTAAAAAATAGCTTTGTATATACGTGGGAATTTTTGTAACGAATAAGTGAGTTTCGAGTGATAGAAATGCTAGAAAAGAATTTTTGAGATTAGGGTGCAATGTAAGAGTGCATGGCCACCCAAGATTTTAGATGAAAATGATCGAATGAATCCCAAGAAAATTTGCATAAATTCTCTAGATTGAGCGAGAGGAAAGATAAAATAGCGAACGAGAAAATATGTCAACATAAAACAATTTTATGTTGTTTCAGTTGAATCATACACTGTTTTAAGTCTATACAAAACTCTGCTTAAAAATTTCCATCTTATCGTAGATAAACCAACAAGCAATTCCTCTAGCAGTGATTCGGTTTATTTAAGAAATCTTTCAATCTCGCTAAGAAGTTTCTACGAAAACGAAATTCCTATATATCCAATGAGAGTTTCACTTCTATCGATTACCTCGAGTTAAAGATAATCAACGTGGCAGAGAATCAGTTAAGATTGAAATTTGTACTCTTGACTATCGGAAAGACGGTATCTGTTAGCATTGCAGATATTACTATTTAACCCTTGAAAATGAGTTTCACAAAGATCGAGCAATTAGGATACCTTCCAGCAGCAGCCAGTTAATAGAAAGTTCAGTTTAGTTTGTTCTATAGAAGACGAATTGTATCGTTACGTGGGGACAAGTAAAGATATTTAATGGCTCGAAATGGGGTAGGGAGTAAAGATAGAAGAGGTTGAAAAACGGTGATCACTTGGTGAATGAGATTTAACGAGCTTAGACGACGGCAACGCCATAGCGAATGCATTATTGAATAGAATACAACACTCGAGCAGTCTAAATGTTTTGAATATCGTTGAACTTCCCGGTCTAATCGTTCCAAGCATCAGTATCTTAAGCGGAAAGTTCTGGATGGAGCAGTTACCGCGATTCAAGCTCGAATGGACCAATAGTACTTCCTCCGAACTGTTTCGAGATAACGAGGGTTAAAGTTCCGGAGCTGTTGTGTAACGAGCAGTTTTAATTGGAACGCGATAAAATGAAAATCGAAAACGTT
>NW_017100653.1:235400-271066 GCF_001263275.1 Habropoda laboriosa | reverse complement strand
ATATTTTCGTTCATTGTAACGCAGAAAAACAAAAAGAACATCCAATTGTATAACGATCCAATTTTTTCCTGTTGCTCTATCTCGTGCGAACAATTTGCATACGAGATGAATTGATTTTATACGAGGCTTCGAAGGAGGGTAATACGCGAATAAATAGACGCGTCATTAGTTCTGGGAAATGTGGAATAAACAACGTTCAAACAACGGAGCGTGAATGAAGTACACCGAAACACTGGTACCGCACTGAAAAGGCAAACATAAACGCGCTCGGTTATGTCAAAAATCAGGCTAGGCAATAACGAGTCGCGCGCATGGCTCCGATAATTATTTTTCATCCCTGGCTATTTCGATTCTCTTTTTTACCTCTTCTTTTTTTTTTTTAATATTTGCTTCCGCTAACGATGCCCCGCCAGTATTACTGTGTATTGATCAAACACGAGATCCGACAGAACGAGGCCGATGAATTTCGAACAATCGCGATCTCGTTACGCGTAAACTGGATTGTAACATTTGCTCCAATAGAAAAATCATTTCTCGGCAAGTAGGTACATACCTACTTTTCTTATCGCGATGTCGCTCTTCAATTCGACTAATTACGCGACACGTAACGTAGAACAACCGAGGTCTCCACCGGACGGGAGAAATTTGCTGTCGAAAATTCGTATTAAAGCTGACCCAGTAATTATGCAGGTAATGGTCGCGCTCGCCAATTTTCCTACGGCTGTTTGACGCGACACACAGGATTTATCGCGATCCCTTGTCGCGAAGCGATCAACGCTCGGTTACGCGACGCGATTCCAGCCGGATTCGTGGGACAAAACCGGATGTTTTTCCGCTCGACTGCTGCGAAATTTCCCCGATTCAAGCGGATCGAACAAATCGAGGAGATGGAGAGAGAGAGAGAGAGAGAAAGAAAAAATGGAGACCGAAAGGCACAGATCGTTCGAAACGCTGATTTCGAGGTCCAGGTTTAATCATGCGACACGCCCGTGACCAGTTGATTAGAACTAGTCACCGAGAATTTCGTGTTTAATTACATCGAGCAGCCCGCTTCCGCAAACATGCAGTTCATATTGCACCCGTGCTCGACGCGCTTCGAAAGCGATCAGCCACCAGCTGCCTACTTTAACGTTTCGAATTGCTCTCGATTGTAAATATTGAACACCGCCTGTCCGTCTCTTGTATGAAGAATGCAAAGGCCTCAAAGAGGCGAAGCGTAAGCTGCGAGGATATTGTAATTGGATGTTTGTTTTTTTTTTTTATTCGAAAGATTGCTTCTTCTTGAACTTTATTAAGAATTCCTTGTTTTTTTAAAGGTGGTAGATTGATTTTGGTGAATTAGAAAGCAAGTTCTTGGACCACTATTTTGCATTAATTAGATGGCGAATGGTGACATGTAATTGGTTCTTGAGCTTGGTAGAATGTTAATTAAATTCATTTTGCAATATTGACAGAATATAAATGGGAATAAACAGTGGAAAATATGCAATGAATATGTAAAATTAACCACTGACAATATAAATAAGATCCTCGAAAGAAATTCAGATATCTCGGATGTCTGACCAGTGTCTTATTCTACTTACACGCGTTATTCGCGTGTATTCGTTTAAAATTGTAAAAGAAGACTTTTTTGGAAGATCAGCATAATCCTTATATTTTAATCTCTCGATTTTACAAAGGATATCAAAAATTAACAACATTTGGACGATAAAAAATCATAAAAAGTATGTAATTACTGTTCTCAGGTCGAAATGACTGGATTGACAGGAATTATCAAGTTCGATCACCAAGGATTCCGTTCGGACTTCATTCTGGATATCATCGAACTGAATAACAAGGAGGGATTGAAGAAGATCGGGACATGGAACAGCACGAAAGGCATAAATTTCACGAGAAGTTACAAAGAGGAGTACACTCAGATCGTGGAAAATCTTCAGAACAAAACTTTCATCGTGACGACCATATTGGTGAGTGATTGCGAAGAATACTCGCGTTGCTTTAAATTTCTCTGTAAATTAAGCGCGATAAATTCCAATTCTACGAAACACTTAAACCACACGTGTGTAATAAATGTGACAAACGTGCGAGCTGTGCAGATTATAATATAAAGAATACGAGCTTTACGATACCAGGAAAATTTCTGTAAAATGTTTCGCCGCCGTTATAAAACCGGGAAAATCAAGAGAGCCAAGCAACCGTGCTCTTCTCATTAAACTGGGAATTTTAAATTCATAGCTAATTTAGTTATCCATTCACAAACGGGAGAGAGACTATATTACGTACAGATTCATTTTCTCAGTCACTGTACCGCACCCTTCAAACCTCATGTGCAAGCAGAAACGTTTACATTAATCCTTAAATGAACAGAAATTAACGTACACACGTATCTAAGCATCACCCACACACACGATACACCCTGAAAAACCTGAGGTCCACTTTTCAAAGTACGCAAAACACCGACATTTCAGGCTCGTTTCAATCAACTAAAGTGATTTTCTCAAATCTGGCTGCACTCTAGATTTGAAAAAACTTCTCCTCTCGTCTAAGCTGCTTCACCGTGGCGGCCACGTAAATCATTCGTGTATCGTTAAAATCCCGACTGTTTGTTTTTCCGGAATGAAAAGGAAACAGAAACGGAGTTGAACGAACGCCACGCGGAAGCGAGAAACTTCCTTTTCCTTTTTCCTTCGCCGTCCTCTCGCCAGCTCGTTAGCTTTTTTCCTTTTTCTCCTGCTCCTCCTCTCCCCTCCGGTTACTTTCTCTACTCTCTCTTCCTCTTTGTCCGTTCCTGCGGAGAAGAAGAAAGTCGGCCGGGGATACGCGATTTAATTGAAGCCCTCGCGGCGCAGGCCGACCGGCCGCGTTACTTATTCTCGCGCTAATTGCGGCGACAAGTAATGCACTGCTCGCGAATGTATTAACTGGCTGGAAAGTTCAGCCGGGGGAGAAGTGTCTGGCGGACGAGGACGTCGAGTTTCGCGGTGCGCAGCCACGAAGATAAGGGTGCTCGTCGCCGAGGACCAAGGAGACCGGTGCGACGCCGCTTGCAAACTTAAACAATCTAACGCCCGGCCTCTTTAAACGTCTAAGCGTTCTGTATTTACGGCTGATATTAATCGGATTTCCCGCGGACGTGCTTGAATAACGAGCCATGTTAATTCGCCGCGCACTCCAAAGTCGCGCCCGAGTTTCCGGCGCTCTCTTTAAGTCTGGCATTAGATGGTCTGGCAAATTGCACAGTCCGACGGGGTCGCGATTTTTCGTCCACGTTTCGAGAGTTTTCGCGAATTAATCGGCGGTGTACGCGGGAGAATTTTAAAGGTAGACGGAACGATAAGAAATTTAACCCTTTCGTTACCACTGCGTAGTTCTACAGTTACTAGTTCACCTTTTTTGTAGCTTTTTTTTATCAAGTATTGTACTTCGTGTACGAAGAAGAGTTTTGTCTGCATTTTGCAAATTTTGTTCAGACTTCTACGCGGTATGAAAACTTTATTTAACTATATCGACGAATTTGTAATTTTTCAAAATTGCTACGTGTATTTGCCTGAGTTAATTCGTGTAATAAATGTTTCTGTGTAACTCTTAAAAAATTTGTAGTTCAAAACGTTATTTTTTTTTAAATATATAAAAGGATTTTTATGAATTTCAATGTCGCCTCTTATCAGCATATTTTGATTTAAGAAATAAAGTCGCACGTCAAACATGAAACTTAATTAAAATTTTCAATTAAGGTGATCATTGGTAAACACGAGATACCTCGAGCTTTAAGTATAGCGTACTAACTCTACCTTCGTCGTTTTTAATCGCGATTACGTGTTTCCGTATCACGAGCTGCTGACCGAGTTTTTCCGAAAATCGGCCACGCACGTTCCCCACATCAATTTCCGCGAGCCTCCTCCGAAATTCCTCGTCAGTGCCGGCATTTAGTTACCACATTTCGCGTAAACGCGTCATTTCACAAGCGACACGCGGAATTCTAAACTCGTGGGCCTTTCAACCGGCACGTATTCGCAATCCCCAAATAACTCCGCAATTTTTTCCATTCTCTCAACTGGGCAGTGTATCGTCGGTTCTTTCTCTTCGATCGAAGAAAGAAAGAAAAAGATCCCGTTGACATGAGAACGCAATCCTTTCATTTGCGAGCACGTGAATATGCGTATTGAATTCGCGATCGCCGAAAATCACGACTGCGTTAATTAACCGGCATTGCAGCGTGAAAATAGCTCAAGTGCGAGTACAGAATTATCATGTTCGTCGAGTTACGAAGCCTGGGCGAATGTGAAATTTCGTAGAGTCAGCTTTCGTTGCATTTCATTGCCTCCTATGATCACACATTTATTTATATTCGCATTCACAAATTTATTTGAATATGTTCGTAACGCGTCTTGTAGGGAATTGTCTATAATTTCGGAGTTCTCACTTTCAGAGTTTTCAATTATGTTACACTCTGTGTAAGATTCTTTCCTGAGCATATTTTAGTCCGAAATTAATACATTTCTTTAAACCCTAATTAATGTGAAAACTGAAACAAAGTTACGCGTTCGTTGTTTGAAGAGTACGAGTACAAAGTTAGCTTAATTTAATCGTCCAAAAAAATTAAAAATTATTTTGCACTACATTTTGCACTATTAATTTAACGAGTTTCATAATAATTCAAACATATTCCTTTTCTGTATAAAAAACAAATACACATATTTCGAGTTCGAACGCTCTCGAGTCACGTGTAAATCAGTGGACAGCAAATGTGTCAAGACACATGTACCCACACTTCTCGTATTCATCTCCTTACTAATCTCCTTCGCTAATTCAACGACCGCGGTATGCTTCTTTCACACACGAAGATCTAGTTACCACGTGATACATAGAGGAATTCGTAGAATTGCGTATCCGATTAGTGACATGAGGTCATTACCTCGTAGAGCGCACCGTACTGCATGAGGAAGGACTCGAGCGAGAAGCTCACCGGAAACGCACAGTTCGAGGGTTACAGCGTCGACTTGATTTTCGAGATATCAAGGATCCTCGGCTTCAATTACACGTTCCGTCTGGTGCCGGACGGACGGTACGGCTCTTACAACAAGAAAACGAAAGAGTGGGACGGTATGATGAAAGAACTGCTCGATCAGAAGGCAGACCTAGCGATCGCCGATCTCACTATCACGTACGATCGAGAGCAAGCGGTCGACTTCACCATGCCTTTCATGAACCTAGGTGAGCCCCGACTGTGTTTGATCAACGACTACGCTCTCTACCTTCGCCAATCGCGGGGGATTGATTTAACGACCGCTAAAACCTATATGCGAGAGATCTCTCGGCTGCGTGGTTCCGCGATTTTTGATAACCTCGCGGTTCAACGAATCCCCGGGGGAAGATCCACGTGAGATTTCTCGCATAGAAGCGGCGGAAAATTTGAATCACGATGATCGGGATGGGAATTGATCAATCTGCAAGCGAATTCGCGGATTATTATTTTTATTCTTCCTCAAAGGCGCTACTTTGGTTTTGCTCGGTAAAACGAGATTCAGCCGGAGTCGTATCAAATATTTAGCTTGGGCGTCGTGTTACCTTCGGGAAGCTACGAAGCATGATTGATATTTTCAAAATTATTCTAACCTATATTTTTTTTAAACACTCTCACGTTTATTATCAATACTATTACTATTATTATTGTAACGTCTTTCTTGCATCGACAATAAAATAATAAAAGTGTAAAGTTGACTGTCAGTTTATTAAATTTGAACATTATCTAAAGTTTATTAAATTTCAATTATATCAAATTAAAACAGTTCACTAAACGATCAAACGTAGCTTGAGCAATTTAGTTTAATTCTTGCGAAACACGGAGTAGACAATTTTCTTTTTTATTGGATCACCAATTATTTCAATCATTTTATCGTACTCATGTTGCGTCCACTAAAAATAAAACTCTAATTCCTGAATTTTACGACGGATTTACCACGTGCGATCTGAAATTTTCAGGGATCAGCATACTGTATCGTAAGCCTATAAAGCAGCCGCCGAATCTGTTCTCGTTCCTCAGCCCGCTCAGCCTCGACGTTTGGATTTATATGGCGACAGCTTATCTGGGCGTCTCTGTGCTTCTCTTCATACTCGCCAGGCAAGTGAATCCATTTTGCCAAGCTCCGATAAAAATATTGTACCGGCACCGGTGAAATTTCGTATCGGAACGATCCGATGGGAACACGAATCCCCTCGCCTAACATACTTCGCTCCGCTCGATCAGACTTCCGTCACTCAACGGAACACGACACATTTTCCCCCGCGTGATTCTCCGGATACGGGAACAATACCGATTAAAACCGCGGATTAAATTGATCATTATTCGCGATACAAGCTCCTCTTCTTTCAATCGCTTCGGATATTTAAATACACGCGCAACTTCCGCTATCTACGAGGAGAAATTTACAAAGCGGGAATAGAATTTCTACGGCACGTTTCTCTTCCTAGACGATCCTTCCGATACAAGTCCGTTTAATTCCGCGGTGTTCGCGCTTAAAAAGGGCGGCAATTCTAATTTCACGGATACGAGTCGAATACGACCGAGTCCGGTTACGCGAACAAAAGGGGAATAAGATCGGATAGAAGGAAGGAACGGACGGAATAAGCTAACTTGTCGCATTCCGTTCGACCTCTTTTTCCCTACTCGCCACGCGGCTAATCTTCATACGTAAATGGCGAACGATCCGGTGGAAGACAGATGCGTTCAGCTGAAAAAAAAAAAACAAACAAACAAATAAAGAAAAAGGAAACAGACGTTGTCTAGAGTTGATCAGTTTAGATTCACCCCGTACGAGTGGTACAATCCTCATCCGTGCAACAAAAACCCGGACCATCTGGAGAATCGCTTCAAGCTGCTCAACTGCATGTGGTTCACCATCGGATCCTTAATGCGGCAGGGCTGTGACATTCTGCCCAAGTAAGCCGTTAGATTGGCATCACGGTCGCTTGAACGTCGTTATTCTGTTCTTCTTCTTCTTCTTTTTTTTTTCTTACGTCCCTGTGTTCCCTTTTTTTTTTTCTTGGTTTCTTCTTACGTTTTTTCCCTTTTTGTCTATTTAACTCGTTTTACTTTCTCTTCTGTTTTCGTTGATTGTTTTCTCCCTCTCCATTGGTTTCGTTCGTTCACTGCCGTTACCTTCTGCATACCTGGTTTCGTTGTGTATCCGATCTAAAACCACCGTTTGTTCTCTTCTCTCTCTCCCGTCATTTGGACGGGCGTATCGTCGACTGAACGCATGTTAATCGAAAACCGACGACTACGTAACCAACTACGATCCACTTTTCGTTACCATTTACTTGTTCGCCGCGTCCCACGAACTCACAGCCCCAGAAACAAACGTGCTCGTTTAGGCGGACCAAGTAGGGACGAATTATTTAGCGGAACGGACCTGTCACAGCGTTCACAGTCTGTTTCGTTCGGGTTACTCTCGCTGTCGCGATTTAGACCAGTTCCCGAGTATCGCGAGCTGAACGCGTCGCGGAACGAAGAAGGAGTGTTCTTTTTCTTTAAGGGGAGATCGTTGAGCAAATATTTTCAATTTATCGTTGGAGAGATTTAGTTTGGAAATATTTGGAATTGTGAAGTAGGATGAATATGTAAGCCGAGGTGATCGAAAGATTTTTATGGAGAAATCAAAATGAAGATAAATGTTCCTTTGAGGGAGGAAGAAAGCGGGAGTTGAACGAAAAGCTTCCGGTGAAGATATAAAAATTTAATTCGTTTTCCTCAAAGTATTTTATTGTGTCGCGGAAAGATTTTTATGGCTCTTCGGTAGTAAAACTGATTCTGATGCACTTATTTTAGTGGGGAAGGTATAAAAAAAGGGACGGGGATTAAGGTTTGCCTGGCGATCTCTCCTTAACGTGTCTAGTATTTACAAGACTTAAGTGAATATCGATTAACGAGCGGACGTACGATTCTCAGAGTCGTAGATACGTTTCGGACCTAAAAGAAACATCACGTATGCGACAATTTCTACATGAGTTCTTAAAAAACACTGTCTACTAATTACTGATAACGTTGTTTCACAGTACCGCAATAACCGATAAGATCAGCGATAAAAATCGAATAATGTAGTCGATGAAAAAGTATTCTTATTCCTCTACTTTTAGAATTACAAATGAAAGCCACACGGAAGGGCCTTAAAACTTTAATTTTACAATACTAATACCTGGTAGCGATTTTTTAACAATATTCGACAATATTCTGATACTCTGAATGAAAGTAAGTCGTTAAGATGGTGATTTATTTAGTCTTCGATCAGTTTACAGAAAAAAAATATGTACAGTTCCATTTAGAAAAAAGATTGCAGCACGCGTCAAACAAAGAACGTACAACACGGTTTAATTTCGCGTGAAGCCCCCTCGATATTTTCCCCAGAAAAAGCCCGCTGCACCCCTTAAAAACTGCTATCAAGCAGCAACAAGAAAAAACGAAGAAAAGAAGGATGCAAAATCCCCGGAAGAAAAAGAGAGCGAAAGAAAGAAAAAAATCCGGCGGTGACCTTAATGTCTCCTTAACGTCTCAACCTAAATCTCCCCGAATCCTCCGCAAAGCCGCGCAACTTCCATGCAGGAACCGTTCCCTTGTAATTCTAAAAAAACAGAGGAACCATTTCGAGCGGTAAAGTTGGCCGGTTTGGTACCTATATATAGAGGGAGAGCCGATCAGAAGGACAAATCGAACCGGTGGAATCGGACGAATCGGAGGCCTCCCCGGGGGTGACATGCATCGATCGTCTCCGTGGTGTCGCGCGCGTTCTGCGACTCTGAGGTCTAATCCTCTCCCTTCTCCTTTCACGTGTCTGCAGGTTCAGCCCCTACGAGTGGGAGAATCCCCATCCGTGCAACGGACAGTCCGAGGTCCTCGAGAACGAGTTCACCCTGATGAACTCGCTCTGGTTCACCATAGGCTCGCTCATGCAGCAAGGCTCTGATATAGCGCCGAAGTAAGTGAAACGAAGAAAACACAGCCAGCCAAGAGCAACGTAATAATAAACGATATAGCATCCTCTCTACACACGTTTCTCTCTCTCTGTGTGTGTGTACGTATCTCTATACGCGTCAGATCATTTCCGTTCGATTCGTCTCGTGAATTACCTCTCCGAAGCAACAACACAGAGAACCAGATAAAGAGAGAGAGAGAGAGAGAGAAAGCTAGATAGAGATAGAGATTCTCGAGCGTTTCAACTAGTTAACTATAGTCGCGAACGATTCACCTGGGTACACAAGGTGATAGAAGTTTAGCAAAAGGGCTGAGAGAGAGGGATGGGGCGGGGAAAGGGGAATATAGAGAACGAGATTCGGGGCCGTAGGTGCTACCCAGTGTTATGTAACGATAGCCTGGATATGCTATATCGTAGGCTTGCTGCAACCGATCACGTTCGCGTGTTGAAACTTGCCGACGTGCTTTGCTATCGCTAGCGCTACCGCTCTGTCTCGTCGACAGCGACACGGACGACAACAAAGACGACAAAGACGTTTCGTTTAATGGAAGTTGTTGCTGCTCCCCAGAGTGCCCCGTAAGAAGCTGATACCGCGAAGTAACCGGGAAACGATGCACCGTGAAAGGTCCGATAAGTTGGGTTGAAACTTCACGGTGGTGAAGCCGCCACCGCCACCGTATAACAGTTCAGACGTCGCGAATCGACGATTCCGTTTTCTCCGTTGAAAACGTTTAACACGTTCGAGAATCATACGTGGAATTCGCGTGGATTTATCAGACGAGTGAATAAAGCGACGCGACAGTTCGATACGAGTTCTGGTATTGACGAACAGAGTAAATTTTTTTTTTTTTTATGGGAAGCAGCAACAGCTTTTTAACCGCGCGGAACATCCAAACACTTTCCAAACATTCGTCGGATGAGAGAATTCATCATTTTCGTTATCCGAGACTTCCTACGATACGGCCCCTATCCTCGAACGGTTATCGTAGTTTCTATTTTATTCAGATTGGCATTTAGTTCACTGTTATGCGTAGTAGATTGGACAAAGAGATTGTGTGAGATGCATGAAATTGTTTCACGTAGAAGCTTGGTGTGTCTAATTCCTTTGACGCATTTAGACCATGTAGATATATTGGTTTAACGTAGTTTTAAGCTCAATACTGATAACTTTGTACATGTACATACACTACCGCTCATGGAAGTATGGACACTTGGGAATTAAAAGAAAGGATAAATGCAGGAATTGCTTAATACAAAATAATTTTATTTTTGGTCAGTTCTTTCCTTGATAAACATCAAAATTAACGAATTATGCATAAATAATGCAACAAAAACGAATTAAGGACTTTTAAAATGAAATTTTCGTCAAAAAATCCTCCTTTGGCGAAGTGTCCATACTTCCATGAGCGGCAGTGTATGTATATGTATCGTGATACGATGCTGTTTGAAATACAATTACGAAGCAGAAATAGAAAAAAAAAGAGATTAGACTTACGTGCATAAGCCTATATACTCTACAATCGAGAACTTCGTAGCGATACTTCAAACGCGACGGCGTACGTTCCAAGATATCGAGATTCGATCTTTCAACAAATACGAAGCGCGGGCGCTTACTTTAAATTCATACGGGAGAGGAGACGACGCGCGTTCGAATAGCATCCAGGAAATTCCGACTGCACCGGCCGAATTCTTCTTTCCCAGGGCCGTGTCAACTCGCATAGTGGCGGGCATGTGGTGGTTCTTCACTTTGATCATGATCTCTTCGTACACTGCCAACTTGGCCGCGTTCCTCACCGTCGAGAGGATGGATTCGCCGATCGAGAGCGCGGAGGATCTCGCCAAGCAGACGAAAATCAAATACGGCGCTCTCAAAGGAGGGAGCACCGCGGCCTTTTTTAGGGTAAGATCGCATGAATATCTTACCAACGCTATACACGTGACCACGTAATCATTTCGTCGAGATTTCCTCCCGTGGTCCTTGAATACCAAATATGCGGCGTTCGCGATAGAATCGCGTCGATTGTTTCGTGAAAAGGCGGAGTCTGGAGTACGCTGTTTTAAACGCGAGACTTGCTCCTTTCAAGAGGTTTCAGATCGAGACGGAGTTTGAAGTGAGAAAAGTTACGGTGAAACGTGGATTTTACTCAAATTCGAGTGATTTTTTTTTTAGGAATTAAAACACGAGAAAGTATCAGAAAATATTAATACAGCATTCGAGGTAGGAGCAGTTAGTGAATAGATAACATAACGCTAATTTGAGCATTTAGATCATTTTTTAGCAAAAAGGAATTCAACAACGAGGGAAGAATTATGAAATTTGTCGAATCTCCTGAATCCTTTTTTGATTAATAAAAATTACACTTGATTACGTTATTGTGGTTTAAAGTTCCATTTATGAATTCGCCATTTCACGTGCAACGATCTATTGCGTTATTTTCCTTCATCGACGAATCGTGTGCTATATGTCAAATAACACGCAGAAATTGTATCGGAGGGAATTCTACAGGGAGTGTAGCTGGGGAAGAAACGAGGAGGAAAGCGGGAGAAAGCGCGTGTTGCTTGAGAAAACATCGCAGCCATTACTTAACGCTAATTCTCGTTTAATTTCGGTATTATGAAACTTTATTACGACAGATTACACAAGAAGAGGGGAACGAACGGAAGCTTCCCTGTCTCTAGAGATGTGTTTTTCGAATATTTTAATTCAACGATGAGCAACCCGTGGTTCGCCCAAGTTGCTTCCGCGACCAATTTCAATCGGCTAAAGTGAAAATTATTTGCGTTTAGCGCGATACGTGAATCTATGAAATCATTTGTCTGCATTTTTCAGCTGTAGGTTAAATTCCTCTTTATTCGAATATATCGATTATCTATACTTCGCTTACTTAAAATTCTCCTTAAAAAATTAATCGCCACTTTTATCGATGCATTCTTCGTTATCCATGTTAAAAATAAAAATTCCACCCTATAAATTGATAATTTTCAGATTGATAAATTGCATTTATCAATTTTGGCCATCTGCAAAAAAGGGTTGTAATTCACAACTATTCACAGAATACACTTGGAATTTTTCGATAAATCCTTACACAAACATCTCAAGCTCTGGAAATTTCAAGGAAACCGCTGCACGTCGTGGATGGTTAATCTTCAAGCGAGGATAACAGCGAAGCAAAGTTTCCCGCCGACCAAAGATGAAACCGCCACGCATCAAAACGTATCGATCGTGGTTACAGTGGGGGGGTTGTTCTCCATGATTTCCATGGAACCGCAGACGGGTGG
Organism: Habropoda laboriosa; assembly: GCF_001263275.1. Taxonomy (NCBI): domain Eukaryota; kingdom Metazoa; phylum Arthropoda; class Insecta; order Hymenoptera; family Apidae; genus Habropoda; species Habropoda laboriosa. Next base: position 258,818 of record NW_017100653.1, on the reverse strand, counting down.
TGACGGGCGTAATAGGCCTCCTTGAAGATTAACCAATTTCGATCGACGTTCCATCGTTTAATGGCACGCGTGCTCGACCATGAAATTCCTGGCCTGATCTAGGATTCCAATTTCTCGACGTACCAGCGCATGTGGTCCTTCATGGATTCAGCAAAGCCGACCGTATTTACAACGAGCAACGTCGAGGGCGTGGAACGGGTGATCAAGGGTAAAGGCAGCTACGCGTTCCTAATGGAATCCACTTCTATCGAATACGTAATCGAGAGGAACTGCGATCTCACCCAAGTCGGCGGCCTCTTGGACTCGAAAGGATACGGCATAGCGATGCCGCCAAGTAAGTGCAATTTCTGGCCAACACCAGGGCCACCAGTCGTCACGCGATACGGTACAAACTCCGCGTGTCGGTTCTCGATTCGAGTGTTAGCCGATTAAACACGGTCGAATAGCCCACGACGAGATAGAGACGCGCGAGCCAGAGAGCTATTCCGGCCGATCGACGGGAACATCCTTGATTTATGGTCCCACGGTAAACGGCGTCGAATCGGAAAGATAATTTTTCACGTTCGTCGGGTAGGATTTATGGGGGAATTAGAAGGACACGGGCTCTCGCGTTCGTTCCACGGAAATTTTGACCAATTTATGGTAAATATTCCGCTCGGCGCGGGGAAACGATCGATCGATCGAGATCGTTCGACGGAGATCGTTTTACTCGGGTCCTTCGAAAATGAGGTTGAAATTCTGTGGGATGCTTAGACGAAGCTTACGAGTGTATTAAGGGGTGAGATAAATTTCAAAGTGTCAAAACGTATGTTCCTATTAGTTACGGACACATCTGTCGCGAAAGGATAGATAAAAATTGCATACGAGATTTGATAAAACAAATGTCCGGACCAGTGTCATGAAACACTCTTTGTAGTCAGTTTTAGAGATTGCTTTCAGACGAGACTTCGAATTTTCCTTTGTCGCTAGAATCGCTTCGAATGAATTCTTTAGTGAACATGCTGGACAGAGAAATAAAGTTTACCTTCGCTGACAATTGAAACCGTACTTCAATGAAATCCATTTTACAAATCGTGAAGATAAAGAAAATCGTAACGAAACACCCTGTAAAATGCTCGCGTGAAGTTTCTACTTTCGATCTTTCTTCGTTGCGAAAACAAATTAAACGTCCCTGCTTCCACAAACAAACCTCGACAAACCTAGCAGCTCCCTTCTTGCCCAGGATTAACAAATTTTCATCAGCGATCCAAAAGGTTCGTCGACAAATATCCCCAAAGTTTGCGCACGTTTCGCCGTTACCTTTATCCCCCACGTTTTCGGACATCTCGGCGTGCGGAAGGAACGTCGGGTTGAAAACGATCGCGCCAAATCGTCGCGGTCGATCGGTCTCGCGAGGACACGAGCAGCCCAACGGAGGCGACACTTGCCGAAAACTTTCACGCGCGCGATAAAAGCCAGATGGAGAACGAGCGTGGCTGAAAACGACCTTGGAACTTCAGATTCGCCGTACAGAACGGCCATAAGCGGCGCCATACTCAAGCTGCAGGAAGAGGGGAAGCTGCACTTGCTCAAGACACGCTGGTGGAAGGAGAAACGTGGCGGAGGATCTTGCAGGGTGAGCATGCAAACATCTTCCGAAGTCAATAAGTAAGCACGACGAAAAATTTTCGTTCTTTGAAAAAACGTATACGAGTAAAAAAGGGTAGATAGAACGTAGCGCGAGAAGCCAAAACTATTCGTCGCTAGAATTTGTTAGCCAAAAACTGTGGCTTCGGGACGTAGTTGTTGTACGGACACAGTTCAGCCGAAATCTTTTCTACTTTCTGCCTGAAGATCATCTTTCTGGAGATTTAAAAGGGCGAAGCTTTGTGTTTGCTCGGACAAGGGGAATCGCATTGTGCCGTTCTTCGTTGCGTTTACTGTGTTTTGTTAAATTGTTTGTGCTCGGTGGAATACTTCGTTCAAGACAGATGAAACCTTCTTCGAAATGAGAAATAGTTGTAATTCTGTAACGTGCTGAAATTCTTCGTATCGTAACTACGACTATTTTTCATTCCTCTTACAAATTTCATTCACCTTCGTTTTATACTTCCGAGAAAATACAACCCTTTTAATCATTTTATTCCAAACATCAAACCTCGTGCGAGACCATCGTAAAAGTGTACACATGAAATAATAACAAATTCTGAGGCATAGTAATTTAAATTCAACGCCTCTCGCGTGATCGTAAGATCGCAAGATCCTCTCGTTCACATCAACTCTACAGTTGGTATTTAATTAAGAAAAATTCCTGAGAAGAATCACTCGTGAAAATCGCTGTCGGAAAATTTTCAAACGAATTTTCCTTGTTCTTTTTACCAGGACGACACCTCGAAGAGCAGCTCGACGGCGAACGAGCTAGGCCTGGCGAACGTCGGCGGGGTGTTCGTGGTGCTGATGGGCGGGATGGGGATCGCTTGCGTGATCGCGGTGTGCGAGTTCGTCTGGAAAAGCCGGAAGGTCGCCATTGAGGAACGGGTGAGTGAGGTCAGATAGCACGTCGAAGAGAGCGTGATCGCGCCTGAAGTAACGTCGTCCAACACGCACCTCGATCCCGACGCGATCTACCCCGACATACCGCGCGAATACATCAGTTGATGTTCGCGCGATGGTGGAGTTCCTCTTTAATGGTCACGGTGCACCCACAAAACCACTCGGGTCTGATCGTTTTCTCGCTGTGATCGATGAAAATCACCAACGAACGCGAACGAAATAAACAGAGAGAGAGAGAGAGAGAGAGAGAGAGAGAAAAAGAGAGAGTCTTTGTTCTAGCCAGAGAGTGAAACGGTTGATTGATAATCGCAATTGCTAATTCGCGTTCCTTTCCTCGTTCGTCTTCCGTCTTTCCTTCGTCTGTTATCCGACAGGGGAAAGAATTTAGAACGCGAGATAAGTGAAAAGATACTGTGGCGTAAATGCGTCTTTGTTCTCTCGGTTAGAGTAATTACTCGCGCTGACTTCGCCATAGTTCCCTGGCTACGATGCTTATTTGGTATTCCAAGTTTTTCCCTTCCCACTTCGCCGTCCGTTTCTTTTCCACCGTTCGGAAGTCTGTCGAAGAGTACAGAAGCGGGTAAAAAGATTTAAAAGGATCGCGTTTGATCGATTCGAATTTACCATTTAAATTCGAGCCTTCGCCCTCGGGATTATGGGTATTTACCTCGCGATCGTTAAGAAGAAAGGACAATCGAGAAGTGGAGCGATATCAGAGTGCATTCTGCTGTCGCCGAGTGAAAATATCATTTAGCGTGATAAATAAGGCAGAGAAAGGACAGAATTAAAGCGACGATATCCTTGCTAAATATTTCACCGTCGATCTTCCTCGTTAAACGAATCACCTCGAACGAAACTAAGAAAGTACGATAACTTCTGAAAAATCGGTAGATGAGAAATTTCCTCGAAAGTGAACAAAAGAAAACGGCAAATAAATTCGTTCCATTTCGACGATCACGAATATAAGAGCACACGTTCGAAAGAAAGAACGAGAGTTTCCTCCTGAAACCGTGAAACAGAGAACGGAATCCATCGATACTCGCGAAGTTGGAGGAAAAGTGTGGCGCCGCGCGTGCAACAAAAGAATTTCCTTTCTCTGCGAGGGAGAAATTCCGCGCGGGCGGCTCAACAATGAAATTAAGGCGCGGGAGGCCGGAGAAACGCGAGCAGAAAGCTCGTGCCGGGGCTCGCGTGTCTACAATATGTATTCGAGCTGCCGTTTGCGTACATTCAAGCGGTAGGCAAACAGGCAAGTATTTGAGAAGGGCTCGTCCACAAATACGGATATGCAGCTTTGCGCCGGTGACCTCGCGTACTCGAGAGCAAACAATTCCACGAGCCAACAAACGTCAGGTATTGCTGTTCCCCCTTCGGACCGCGCTACTTCAGACCGCAACAGAGAGTAGCCGTGATACTTGTTCGAATCTGGAACTGCTAATCGTTTTAACCGTGCGCCCCGAGCGCAGCTCCCGAAGATCGCGGTACACTATCGACTCGATTTCAGCCTCTTTTCACCGATCTCGTCGTAAATACCAGACTTTTCTTCTTTGCGCTGCCTCGCTTATTCCGGAGAATTAATTTGCAATTCTTTTGTCTTTCTGTTTTTAGTCAGACTATTCGCTAGATATCGTCGTTGCAACAGCGAACTTGCGGAAAATTCGTTGTTCGGGAGAGAAGAGAATCAGTTTGTCGATTAACGTGAAACCACCTTTGCAACGATTTTCTCATATAAATTGCACGGTTGGTGGATGAAATCGGTGCAACCGTGATTTTGTATTAATCGAGAAGGTACGAGTAGATATTTTCTCCGTTGCAAAATGAAACTTTTACAATTTCGCAACTTTGCGATTGGAAGGACGATATTTTTCCAGAGGATGTTGCAAAAATATGGACACCTTTTCGATTTATTAGAATCTACGAAATTCTCATGTTTCGTTCAAATTTGATCCGTTAGAAGATTAAACTCGGATCGACATTTCTATATATTTTAATAAACGAAACATTTTTCGATTTTTCGTTAATAAAGAGATGTAAAAGTGAATCTTTTCCATGTACCGCGTCGATAATCCTGTTCCCGATGACTCGAACTTTGTCTTCCATTGATCAACGCTCGTACGTCGCGTTCTCCGTTTCTCCGTTCACCAAACTTCCGTCCCGATCTCACTATCAGCAATTCCGCATAAACGTCGTAGCCTCTAATTCAGAATGATCATATTTCGTTGTCGAGAAGAATTACAAAGAAACGTGAACCGCGCGTCCATCAATGATTCATCATCGATCACGATACCAATCTAACGCAATCTTACCCGAGCATTTTCGTGTTCTGTTTTAGAAGCAGAAATCCTCGGGGAAACCGATCTGCGAAGCTTTTACCGATCTACACTAGCGGACGATCCTGTAGGGATCCGCTTGCGAACCAAAAATTAAAAGCGAACGAAAACTAATGACAGAAAGAACGAACGAAAAGAGATTCCTATGCCCGAGAAAAGCGTATCTGACCCGACGGACCTAAGGAGGAACTCCACCACCAGTGATCGAGAAACTGTGTGAAACACTGACAGACACAAACTGTAGAAAGTTCAAACGAAACGTATAATCAAAAGAAGGAGCAACGATCCTCGACCTTTCCAGTTTTTATCTCTTCCCTCTTCGAGAAACCGTAATCTCGACCGACAATCTAGCCGGAACATTATCGGCGGCACACTAGCCAATCAATTATTATCGAGTAACGTACGGTGTCGTTGGAATTTCATTAAGCAGAGAGAAAGAGAGAAAAGTGGAGAGAGAAGGGAATGAACAAAAAAAAAAAAAAAAGAACAGAAAAGAGAAAGAAGAAGATGGAACAGTGTCCGAGGGGGAACGTTCGATTTCCAAAGCTAGAAACGAAAAAAATCGCTTTCTTTTTATCCGCAATTCTTCCAACGACGGACCTGTGAAACGGCGCAGATATTGAAATTGGAAAGGTCAACGCGTTTGCCATTTGCTCATATCAAACATTTTTTAGATTAATTCACGATCGACTTTGAAGGCCTCGCAGCGAGAAGGAAACGGTCTTCTTTCTCTCTCGTGCGATTGTTAAATATTACAAAACCAGATAAGAAATAATAAAGAAAAAGAAATAATAATTATAGACGCAGCGTGGCACTCTTTTTTTTAAGAAAGGAAAAAAAAAAAAGTAACTTAACGAACACGCCGCGATCGCGACTGAATCACGTGCTGCAGAGTAACGAACTGTTTACACGAACAATCACAATTTTATACCGATTAGATTAATTAATGTATAGCGTCAGGTTGGAAACGTTTTACTGTATGTACATACTGTGTAGCTCGAGGAGTGAATCGCTTACTCGAAAAGTGGAGTCTGTGTGTTTCTTCGAACATTCAAATAGAAAAACAGAAAAGATCCAGCGAATAGTTCACGCGAGAAAGAAAGTCCACGAGAAAGAAGCCTACAGACTCCCTGTACTTGAGAAACGAAGGAACTCCGTAAATGCGATAGACGATTCTGTATGTCTCGGCTCGTATATAAAACTTGTATCATACGAAATGACAAGAGAGGGAGAGAAAAAAAAAGGGGGGAAAAAACGAGATGAAGACAGTGGTCGCAATCGAAAAGTAGACGTAAACAAAAAAGAAAAAACAAGAAAAAAAAAAAAGAAATGCGAATCACACGTACGGTTCGAAAGGACACGCGCACGATGTGTGACAGTTTAGTATGACATTGTTAGTTGTGTCGCAATGTTTCTTGCCTCTCTTTCTCTCCCGCCACGGATACGCAGGAGGTGAGCAACTTTTCTACTATGTCTCTGCTACTCGTTGTGTCACAGCACTGGTCGATTTGACAGATCGTAGAGCATGAGATTTTTCTTTATTTCTGGATAGACGCTTTTATGCCACTAGCCTGTAATTATTCATGTTCGAGGCGACCCACGATGTTGGAAATGGGATTGTGTGTTAAACGAACACGAGGGAAATGTGGATGGTAGTCTACGTGTATCTAAAGTTCAACACGTTACTGTATATATATATATATTTTCGAGCAAATACGATCGAATGGGAAAAGTTGCTTTACTAGAAAATTGAAGTAAAATTGAAATAAAATATTGTTAAGAAAATCTGTCTCCATTTCCATCATTATCATCACTTTCTAACTGTGAAATAAAAACGGTAGAACGATAAGAAAAATTCATCTAACTCACGTATGGTGTAATTGCAATGATTTATTCAGTCTTAAGTTCTCCTCCATCGCAAATTGAATTTTCTTATCGAAACTTCATTTTGCCTGCTTACAGCTTAGCTGTCCTTTTTTGCAACACAACTTGTCACAAGTGTTACAGATTATTTCTTGAAGATCGCACGACTGATCCTAAGAGACATACTTACCTATCTACGTTTGCTTAATCCTCTATACTGTTTCTTTCACTTCTTCGCAGCTTGTGTAAGATAATCATCTATGTCGCATGCTTACGTTTCAATAAAATCGTTTATCTCGGAATAAGTCAGCTCGATGCTATGACGCGTCGCGCAAACCTGAAAGTCTCCATCAGCCGTGCACGCTAGAGTGTCTGACTAAAACTCCACAATCTACTGCAGAATCTCCAACCCTACGAACCGTCTCAATCTTTCAAACACAGTGTCACATTAACAATTTATACCAAAAACAATATCAAACATTCCCAAAACATCCTATCTTCCTTTCCCTAAAAAAAAAAAAAAATACTACAAACATCGACAAACTTGTCGAATAAAAGAAAAATCCCCTGAAACGCATTTTTCGCTCTCCTCATCCCCCGGAACAAAAACCGTGAGAAATAAAATCCCGCATTCAGCTGTCGTTTCCTGACAGAGTATTACGCGTCGATAAAAAGTTACCGCGCCGGTAAAACTTGCTATCTCGGTGGAGCCGGGTGTCGGTCGCAGGTTTGCAGCGTGTCGAGAAGCTTATGAAACTCGCGTTCAACGGCGATGAATACGCGTCATCGCGCTCGAGCTGACGCGATGGTTCGCGGCTCTTTTAGAGAGCTGGGGTACGATGACGAGGTTGCAGCGTTGCTTTGCTGGAACTTTCCAGAAGTCCGTGTGCTCCGAGATGGCGAGCGAGCTGCGTTACGCGCTGGACTGCGGGAACGGCACGAAAAAGCCGGCGAAGAAGACGCTGTGCCACCGCGAGAGGCAGCAATCGAATCTGTCGATCGTGTCCGAGGAGGGCAGGTATCCGGAGTGCAACAAGTACAGACACTTCGTGGGCAAGGCGCCTCTGACCTGAGAGGCTCACGATCTCGTCGTTCAGAGAAGACGCAGCGTGTACGAAGCTGATCGTAAGAGACTGGATTTTCGAACTGTCGAGTAAATTCGAACGAGCAATCGAAGTCGTCCACCTTCTTCAGCTGCTCTCTATCCTTCCTTGGTACTTTCTGGTTATTCTGTCTGGTTTTTTTTTCTCTTCCATCTGAGAATGTGTTTCTTTTCTTTCTTTTTACGAGTGAGTAAGATAGTCCAATTAGAGTTGGCTTAGAATTGATCGTAAAACGCGCGAGACAACGTTGCTCGCTGTTTGAACGAAAAAGATTAACGAGCAACCTCGAGATCCTTTGTCTTTCGTTGCGCCACTCGTGGCAAACGAGGAGGATTTCTCCTGTGAAAATGGCTCCAGAGCCGAGATCGCGTGAACTGTCGCCATGAAGTCGAACGCTGATTGTCTCAGCTGTTGTGAACTTTGTGGTAGAATGAGAAAAAAAAAAGGGAAAAGGAGAGAGAGAGTATGTGTGTGTATGGATCGAGGGACATTTAATTTTCACGCAGTAGGTAATCGGATTTCCGTTAAGGGTACCTGTGAGCAATGTGATTTCTCTAATGGAAAATCGATCTGTGTATTCGCGCCCCGTTTATTGTTCGGGTTTTAATTCAGATTAGAGCGAAATATTCCCGCTAATGATATTTCCGTGTTCTATTAATTTCGTTAAACTGCTTCGAGGGCATGAATGCGTTAAATTTGAATAGATCAATTTCGGGGACAGATAGAGATGCAGGAAATGATTATACAGGAAACGACGTCGCTTATGGGTATTTCTGATTATTATTTTCCACGCTCGCGTATTCATGGTGAATAGATTCTCGTCGAAATAACATTAATCACATCGTTAACGTAAAATATAGTTTCCATATGTTGCTATTTCTCCTGATTTTTTCCTTGGCATTTTTCTAACGATAAATTCGATTGTCATAAAAATTGAAAAATACTTCTACGCGATTTATTTCGTCGAAATTGCAGAAAAAAAGAAAAAACCATAAGTCGACATCTTCCGCGCGACAAACGCGAAACGAACCTTTCAGACGAACGTGTGTACGTGGAGAATGATCGAGAGGGCAAAGTGTGGATTTAATCGATGCATGTGAAACGCTATTCGAACAGCGAACATGATTTCACGAGTGAATCCCGATGACTCCGTCGTCGCCAACCACGTGGTTCATTTTAAAACGAAAGTACGACGAAATCATTCGAAAGGATGAACAAGGTAATTAACGCTGTACAAATTGTCTCTGTCTGTTCGATGGCGTTACATCCTTTTTAGTGTAAATAATCATACCTAATTGTTAAGATTACGAGGTAAACACCGTCGCGTCTATTCACTATGACATTGTATCATAGGACGTTCATGGGACGATCTGTTCATACTACTAGCAAAAAGAGTACGTCTTCGTTTAAGGAAACCTTCCGATGGTGTAAAAAAAAAAAAACAAATAACGTGTCCATGCGTGCGAGCAAGCGTCGTAGATATTTGACATCGAGTGTAGATAGAAGAGATGATTTTATATTTTCATTTAACACGATCCATAGTTTTCCCCCAGCGTTCGAATTTTCCCACCTCGTTAACGCGGAATTTCATTGATCTATCTGTGCGTGACTGCAGATTTCATCGAAATTTACAACGTTCTCGTTTGTCCGTTCAAAATTTCTGCTTCGTTTCGAAGCAAGTTATCGTCGTGTGATAATGTTGGAATAAAATGTTTCGATATGAAAACCTTGCGATCTTTGTTTGTATACTTTGTTGTACCGATATCTTCTTAAGAGTTCAACGTTAATTTAAAGTGATATTTTATATTTTAACTGTGTACTTATACACGTAAAATCTTCTCACTTGAAAACTCAATTAAACCATCTCCACGTCGAAACAGATTTCACTCGCTGGTCGCAACGTAGCAATGTTTCCTTCTTAAGCATCCAACGGTTCAAAGGATTAAGCCGGTTAACAGAGTTAATGGAAAGCCTGTTTGCAGCTGGTACGTCGCCGTTCACGAACGCCACGAACTGAGCAGTATTAATTTCCGTCTTCCTTCACTTCCAAGGTGTAAACACTCGCGAATATCGTACGTGCACAGATGCTCGGCAAGCTTCTATCCCTTTCCCTCGAGCGATCGAGATTTCTTCTTGGACGCAGATAGATCAGTGGAATGATATTAACGTCGAGATTCGAATGTTCGATACTCGATAATGTCCCTGTGATCATCGTCGTTACGCGACTTTTGAGAGACCGTGTACGAAACGTCGACTTTAAGGATTACCTGTCCTTTTTCTTTTCTTTTTTCTTCTTTCACTATCGACTCGTTCATCCGCCGATGTGTGTACACACCGAATCGAATCGTAATAAACGTACAAATTGCGAGAGACCCGCATGAATGACACATTCATACGTACACTCCCGTTCACAAGTATCGAGACACTGAATGTGAAGGAAAGCTGAATAGTCGTTACAAGTTTCTCTAGATTCTTAAATACTCGGATTAAGACTACAAGATTCTCTTTTTATTTTTTAGGCTTCTGTTTATCTGTGTTAATGTTCCCATTTATTCTGGAATTGTGCAATTTTTCAATTTCTTTTATTCCTCAAATTTGGTTCCACTTTTTAAGTGCTCAAGTGTTTTTCTTATTTTTTTAAAAATTTATTAATCTGTGCTTGATCCAATTACTGTGAAATTGAGAAATTTTCTAGATTTTTTATTCCCCTAATTTGGTTCTACTTTTATAGTATTTCAAGTCTTCTCTTTTCACCTTTTATCTGTCAAACCTCGTACTTTTACTGGTACATGATATTAATTTTGGCGAAGAAATGTAACGGAGAATAATACTTTCAGCGTCCCAACACTTACAAACGGCAGTGTACATACATAAATGAACCGCGTATTATACACGTACTTGTAAATATTGTCTGTATTGCGTACACTGCGTTCACGTCGTAACGAGTTTGTTAAGAGCCTATTGATTATACTTCTTACATAAAGTGTACTACGAGCATCATATTAAACGTGAATAAACTCATCGTCTGTAAATTCTCACTGGACGTGTTTCGTTTTTACTTGGAGGAATGTGGAAAGGATCGAAGGAGGATTTCCATTGAATTTGAAAACATCACATCCACCAATTACTCACGTTTCACATTACCACCTATCCAGCTTCGTAACTTCAAATTTCAATACGCTTTTCTTTCACACCTATTCAACAATTCAAAATAAACAATATTAAAGTCCTGAAAAATCTAGTAAAATGACAGACGTATTTTAATCTCGTTAAGCTTAATAATTCACGTATCACGCAATTAATTAAATTTCAAGTAAAAAAAAAAATGAAAAAAATACTTAAAAGGAGTTAACACTGATTGAAAAAAAAAACCTAATTAAAAGCCACGTTTTTTCAACACGAACGATTTCATCGCGTCATCGACGATTCAATTACAATCCAATCTCCATCGTGCCGTTTCTCGAAAAGCCTTCTCAACCTTGTGTATCGTATGATCGATTGCCAGAGGTGTCAGGTTCTTCCGTTTCAGCCAGAAAATTATTCCAACGCGTAATATACTTAACCCACGCCATAATCCCCTCGTTGATTACGACAGAGAAGTTCTGCCTTAACCACGGCCGCGTAATTGGTCCCCGGGAAGTTCTACTTTTACATCAATTGCCGCAGCCTTCACTCTTCGTTCTCTTGATTAGAGAACTAAATCCCAAACCGCTAACGTAACTAATTCACTAATGTATCCAACTTCCACGGCTCTTACCTTCCCTTTGCCCCCAGGACGCTAACGTACCTATTTAATTTACTTTGCTCCCTCTTTCTCTCTCTCTCTCTCTCTCCCCCTCGTGCTTTCCGCTCTTTCCCCTCCCATCCTTATGTCTTCTTATCTCTGCTGGTTCATCTACATATCTTGATCTTTCATCCCGCGTTTCGCCGGAACGCTTGTTTTCAGGCGAATCGTTGCATAAATTTGGAAAGATGCTTGTTTCTGTGAAACAAGCCTCTCGAATCGGGCATACCGTGAACTGGTGAAGTGGAGAAGAAAATTAGACAAGCCACGTGTTAGAATAATTTTCAATAAAGGAGAAAATAGATATAGTGTGTGCTTTTTTTTAATACGACAGTGAATCGAACAACCAAGTGTTCGAAATTTGATAGAACACCGATTCAGAGTATAAAATGTCCATTGGCGAGGGATAAAGCGAGGTAGAGTTTGGGAAATTCTTTTGAAATAAAAATCCAACGGATACTTTTGCGTAAGATGAGAAGTTTCACCGTTGAAAATCCTCTTTATTTCGTCGCACGACTCTTTCGGATAGAAGTTGGGCGATCAACTTGCTCGTATAAAACATGCCAGAGGATTTGCCGTACGAAAGTATCGATGTACGACTTTGAATCTCCCGCTGTAACACAGATATGATACGAACGATTCTCGAAAAGAAGGCTGTAAAAGGAAAAAGGAAACTGTAGCTGCGCCTGAAAAGGACAGTTTTCCAAGAAAGAAGGTGAACACACTATCAAAAGTAACAGCCGTTTTGCCTGACTCTACCATCGTGTTCACGTCACGTATCACGTTTTTACGGTGAATTTAACTACAGTTCGCAGCACGCTGTTGACTACCCTGTCGTCGTATCCGTGAAATTCCTGTAACTTTTGCACTCAAGGGTCCGCCTCCGCGGGAAAGGGTATCGCTAATGCGATTTTAACGTTACGGAAAGGTAATCACGCGTAAGTAGAGCAACCTTTCTCCAAAATTAAAAATTTTTAACGCCGGTTCTTCGATGAACCTTTCAACGTGAAAAATACCGGGGGAAAGATAACGAGGTAATATACGATAACGATCGACTTGATGAAACTAAACGACTGCACACATTCTCCAGTAAAATCGATCCTTTCTCCGACAATTACTGTTAAAAACACACACGCACCGAGAAAATTTCTTAAAAATGTAGAAAAGAAAAAATGGAAGTATTCTCGAACTTTCTGGAATAAAGTACAGGATACACAGTTTCTCCGAATGAAATCCCACATTCCCAGGAGTTCACTCGTAATCAAGGATCACGCGACACCGCTTATTTTCATCGCGCGAGCACGCCTCCCGATCCCGCAAACTTTCCACCGCTAAACGTGACAAATTTCCTCCGTAAAACGCTGTTTGCGTTTCGCAAGATAACGACCGTGAAATTCTTCAGCGGTTCCTCGTGTGTCTTCCATCGCGAACAGAAGAGGGGACAAACGCGAGTAGAGCGGGAGAGGTGAATCTTTCTCGAAATAAGAAATGGAGCGGCGACATTTTCTAAGAGAGTGGAGACGCGAGGTTGAAAGAGTGGCAGGCAAGCAGCGTGGTCGTGTCTAACAATAAAGTTAAGTTCTAGGTAGATGCCCGCCATGTTACGACGGCACAAAACGAATCCAAGTGGGTTGGGAAGGGAGGGCCGGCCGCGTGTGCGCAGTGAAAAGGCACTCGTGAAGCGGCGTTCGGAATTAGAGTGGAAGCCGCGAGGTTCGTTCTGAAAAGCACGTTTATCAAACTTCTGTTCCAGGTAACGAGCCGTGGTTGTAATCGTAATTTTAGGTAAGTTCCCTCTTCCTTTTACGCTCGTCGCATGGACGGCCGCTTTGTCCTATCCACGTTTAACCTACGGCCGCTTGCGCTCTAAACTTTCGTTCGAGCATGAAACGAGCACACCGCGTAACCAGTTTTCCTTCTCGTTGCCTTCGATTCGACAATTTTTTAATTGCCTTCTTCCCGTGCCGCGCGTCAACCATCGCTGAACTCGCCTAGCTAACAGCTTCGTAGAGTATCATTTCGATTCTGTACAAGTTTCTTCGATTAACTACGAGAAGAGAAGAGTGTTCGAGGATGCGTAGAGAGAGAAGCTCTCTCGAGAATCCAAGATTTCTAGAAGTTCTCTGGAGCGGTTATTTTAACAGCGACGATAGTATTCGCGGAACGAGAAACACGCGGAACGACACTGCTGAGAAATCCGTGAACGACAGCCGAACGATTCCGTCGCAAAGAAGAGCATGGTCGATTGCAATTCGACGAAAACTATGTCACAGAGGTTAAGCGACAAGCTAGTGGCAGCGACGGTCTAAATATAACGGGCGTCGGTGACGAGCACTCCAAGATTTTCGTGTGTTTTCCGTGCGATTCGGACCCGCCTGAATATGGCAGACGTCGCGCGATTTTTCGTGGGCCCGTATCACCTGTGCCGATACGCGACGCGTAACGACCGCGGCGGATCAATGAATGAAAAAGAACACGCCAGACAGCGTGCGTTTGGCAAGGTGACAATCGCGCGACGCGACGCTCTGAATGCGCGCGGCTAAAATCGCGTGGCGTCCGCGAGGACGACGCGTCGCTTGGCGTCGCGACGTTTCGGTGACGGGGAAAACACGCCGTGGCGCAAAAATCGTTCCCGCTAAAATTATCCCGCGTCGCGATGCCGACTGACGTCGCGTGTCCCCATTTTTGTCGATGATGTGCAAATTTCGAACGCGGAGCAACGGTTTCCACCGGATAAAAGCTTTCCGTCAAACAGAGCAACTGCCAGGCTAACTGAACGCAATTATACTTTGATGAAAGACGATATCGTGTATGATCCAAGGTACGATAAATGGAAAACTGTGATCCTCGTTTGACGGAGGACCTGTACTTTTAGTCGAAACATTTTCACGTCGAAGCTGAGAGCATTCCAAGGGTTCGATTTTACGGTTATTATATACACCTCATCTTTGAAGCTTCGTTAATAGTCTATCGGAGAAATTTGCCCGGTACTTTGTAAATTAGGAATCTCTTTAATTAGATGAAGATCCTCTCCTCGTTTTAGGTTATTCTTGCGCCTTTAAGAAGTTCAAAGATTTATGCTCCTAATTCGCTTAACATGTTGCTGTTTGGAAACTGGATAAAAAGCAGACAACAGAGGAAAGAGAGAGAGAGAGGTTATTTACGAGACTTTACACAGTAGTTTTCTCGTTAATCAAACACACAATCCAGTTCATTAATGATCTCTACTTTCAACCCACGTTCGAGATTCTATTTTTACATTCGCCGTTTCTCCTACTCGAGCTCTGCGAATCTTTACGACTGCGAGGCTCGAAGAAAAGAAGAAAGAGTATCGACGGTGTAATAACCCTTTTTATCAGTTTGAAAAGAAAAACAGCCAGAGGGGAAGAAAGTAAAGCGATCGAGCGTGAAAATGTGACAGGTTTCGAGAAGCCTCCTTCGGCAGCTTCAAATAAATAGGCAGACTCAATATCGGAGGATTGATTTTAGACGGTTCTAAATATTTACGCCAGCCCGAGAATTCGAGCGTGTAAATGCTTCCCAACTGGTTTACACAACGTCGCGTGGTTAAGTGCTCGTTCGAATCCCAGCGGTCTGCCCAGGCTTCTGAATCGCGTATACGCGATCTTATTGCAAATAAATTCGCGCCAGTTCAGTTCTCGACTGGGGCTGTCTTTGAAGTTAATCACGGTTCCACTAGCCGAGCATTTGTACAGATGGATCCAGTTGGCCAGCTGTTTTCTTGAGAACGTTTATCGTCTAAATTTGCTCTGAACCGGTACGATGTTGTCCCTCGGAAAACAAAGTTGCCCGGTGTGTTGTTCTTCTCTCTTCATTTGCTGTTTCTTTTTCCTTTTGCACTTTTATAACTTCTCTTTTTCAAGGTAAACAAGATTGTGTTTGAAGTTTGTTCGAAATCGTCTTTCCACACTTCTTTAATCTTTATGAGTGCAGAATGACTGTAAGATGCTAGTCAAGTGTCTTCCGTTGATCTTCTTCTTCACCTGCGCTCTGGGATTCCCCAAGAAAGTTCACATAGGTGAGAGGATAAATTCGTTTCGGTCATCGAGCTGGACACGGATCGGTTTCTACGTCTCGTATAAATCTTGCCTCGAGCTTAACGAAATTTATAATACTCTCTAGTCGATGATACACGACTTTCGCCATCGGCCGTGTCCAACTTGCGTGCTTCACGCGTGTATTAATAGAACGCCTCGTCCAGAGAGACACGTGTCTTCACGTAATTCTTTCAGGAGGACTGTTCGACGATGACGGGGGAATTCAGCGTACCTTCGAAACGTCTATAAAATCGGTGAACAAAGAACGACACGAGAACGTGGAATTTGCTAATGTGTTCCTCGTGGCGGAATCGATCGAGGTCGGAACAGATCCTTTCGACGTGTCGCAAAAAGGTACGGTTATTCTCTCGTGTATATGTTTCCTGGTTTCCTTCTATTTAATCGACGTTCTTTGATATATTCAGTATGCGAATTGATGGAAACTGGGGTGGCCGCAATTTTCGGGCCTCAAAATAGGGTCACCTCGGAACACGTGCAGAGTATGTGTGACACCATGGAAATGCCGCATATTTATGGTAGATGGGAACCCTCGCAGACTCGTGGCAAAGGGATAAACTTGTTCCCACACGCGGAAACACTCTCTCTGGTACGTAAAACGCGAGAAGAGCTTTCGTCCATTTTCTGTTACGTTGAAAAATTTATAGGGACCCTAAGGTCGTAGCTTAAGAGCTTACTCTTGACTATTCACTTGATTATTCACTCTTTTGGAAATATTTCCGACGAGTGTACTTTCGTATTTCCCTTCGCTGAGGAAATTATTGAGAATGAATTTCTTTTTCTGCAGAGTTTCGATTTCAAATATTAAATATTCTATAAAAATCGTATATTTTTTTAAAATTAAAGAGCTGTCCATAAAGAAATTTATTGTTAAACATTCCGTTAGTTGAAGAATCGTAAAATTTTTCATTTAAAAGAAAATGTAATTTTTCGAAGTTTGTAGTGCTTGTCCTAGAAAAGTAGCCATTACTAAGCATACACCTTCGCGAAATAATTCAATCGAGGGAATATTTGATTTGCCGCCAGGTTTTCGATCAAATCATAACTGGTTTCGAATGGAAGTCTTTTGCAATATTATACGAAGGCACCGACAGCCTGATTCGCATTCATCGTTTGCTGGAACGATGGGATGCAAAGGGCCACGCGATCTTTTTGTATCAGTTGGGAGAGGGTCCAAGTTACAGGTAGAAAATTGAACGAAATTATCATAACTCTGCAGGATCCTCTGATTCTTTCAACTCGAATATAACATACTGTTGAATTTTACAGAAAAGTAATACGAGAAATAAAAGACGCGGATATTGAAAATATCCTTATAGAATGCTCGATTGATCTACTCGAAGAGGTATTGAAACAGGCGCAACAAGTGGGCGTTATGTCGGAAAAGAACAAAATTATAGTGACTTCTTTGGTAAATTAATCACCGCGTAATTTAATAGACACGTTCAAATGAAATACTTCAATTTGCTCGTACGAAAATCAATCGTACGTTTCGAGATAATTAAAACGATGGAAATTTCGTTTGTACAGGATCTTCAAACGATCGACCTAGAACCGTATCAATTTTCCGGAGTGAATTTCACCGGGGTGCGTTTAATCGACCCCGACAGTCCAGTTGTAACGAGCATCGTGGAAATGCACAAAAACGAATGGGGTTTGGACGATCCCTCACAATTACGCGTCGAACCTGCGCTCATGTACGACGCTGTGCAACTTTTCGCCAGAGCTTTCAAACGTTTAAAAGACGCCATTAAAGGTGACGTGAAACAATTGCCCTGTAATGGTACCGTTAGCTGGGAGCACGGTTACAGTTTGAACAATTTCATGCGTCTCGTGAGTTCATTGCAACGATAAAACGTTCTGTAGTCGAAATTATTAATTAAAATCACCACCGATTGATTTCAGAGCGAAATGGAAGGTTTGACTGGTCTGATTAAATTCGATACAGCTGGTTTTCGCAGTGATTTTCAGTTGGACATCGTAAGGGTGGCGGAAGAGGGCCTGAAGAAAATCGGAGTGTGGAACAGCACGAACACCGTGGAATGGCAACTGGAATCTCATCCTCCCAAGTCTGACGTCGAGTTGAGCTTGCAGAACAAAACTTTCATCATTTTAATCGCTATCGTACGTGAGGATAGTAAATGAAAAAATTATCCTTCACAAGAGACCAAATTCCAAAGGATAACAAATATTTTATCTCTGGATAAATTTTCCAAATTCCCATACTAAAATTTCACCTTTATCTCGAATATTTGTATTTTAATTCGTAATCTCTTAATTACAAATTTTCCAAGTTTCTAAACCATTCGTCGAACGTAAACTTGACTTGTGACATTTGCAGAATCATCCCTACGGCATGCTGAAGGAGTCAGCGGACATGATGACGGGAAACGATCGTTACGAAGGTTTCGGCATCGATATCATTCTGGAGATAAGCAAGATGCTCGGCTTCAATTACACGTTCGAGGTGCAAGGGGACAACGTCTACGGATCGTACTCGAAGAAGTTGAAAAAGTGGACGGGGATGCTCGGGAAAATAATCGCCGGCGTTAGTAACGTTTAACATCGCGGCGGCGCCGCGTAGGTTAAAACGAAAGAAAGAAAGAAATTCAGGCTTGAAATACAACATCCGGTGAAATCGTGTTGCAGGAAGCTGATCTGGCAATCACAGACTTAACTATAACATCCACACGGGAAGGGGCAGTAGATTTTACGATGCCTTTTATGAATTTAGGTATGACTACCATTTTGATATCACAGCGACGTGTGTACACGTAGAAGAAGGGAACGTAATCTTCTAATTTCATATTCGTCTATATGAAATATATATTTCCTCTACTACTGTCGTTTCCTTTCATTAAAATCTTTACTACGCAGATAAAGTTATACGAGCCCAACTATTAATCCCCCGATTATATCAGACGTTCGTTACATTATACTTAAGCCAAGACGTTAAATTAGTCGTTTATATTCTAATTAAGGAGGAGACAATTGTCGTTTTGATCCTTCCAATGATTGCACGTACGATCTTCTATGTGTTTTCTTTTACTTTCACAGGAATAAGTATCCTGTATAGAAAACCAACGAAAACACCGCCAAGTTTGTTCTCCTTTCTGTCGCCATTTTCGGCTGGAGTATGGTGGTACCTGATCGGAGCTTACATATTCGTGTCCGTGGTGCTTTTCATGATCGGCAGGATATGCCCAGCTGAGTGGAACAATCCCTACCCTTGCATAGAGGAACCGGAGGTGCTCGAAAATCAGTTCACTTTTAAAAATTCTCTGTGGTTCACCATCGGCAGTATTATGCAGCAAGGTTCCGAGATTGCGCCCATGTGAGTGGAATTTTTAAAAATTTTGAAATTTCATCGAGCAATGCATACTCGGAATAGATAATAATTATTATTAATATTCTAATATTCGATAAAGATTATCATAAAATTAATCCTATTCTAATTTTCCTATTCATTATTTGAATGATAATTAACTTTAATATCACAAATATGAAATTTCCATAATTTGATTGCGTTCAACAGAGGACTTTCGACAAGAATGATGGCATCTTCCTGGTGGTTCTTCTGCCTCATCATGGTATCATCCTATACCGCCAATTTAGCCGCGTTCCTGACTGTCGAAACATTAGTGTCGCCCTTCTCGAACGTCGAGGAATTAGCAACGAAGAAGACCATCAAGTACGGAGCTAAAACCGGAGGATCCACCTTGATGTTTTTCAAAGTAAGTGTCTCGAAATAAACGTTCTATATCAAATTCTTCATAATTGTCATAACGCACGGAACGTGAAAACTGATTGGAACAGTTGTCAGTAGCGACGAATTTTACAGGATCGTTACAGCCTACCGATGTACTTATTACACAAATGTAAGAGACGTTTAAATATCTGACTAGTATGATCGTCTGAGTTTCACTAAATCGAAAGAACATTAATACAGTTGCTTTACTTAACTTTCAAATATTAACTGTTCCTGTGAATTCTTACTTATTAACGAATCATTCGAAGGATTAAAAAAGTGTCTGTTCTCTCTGAATGTATCATAACGAACGTATAATTAGTAGTTGCAGTTAAGCATCATTTTGTCTCTCAAATAATGCTTCACCAATTTGCACCGTAATCTCCATCTCTAATTCGTTAGATCGTCGTAGAAAGTAGATTACAAAATCCCCGTTGTAATATCACGAATATTTTCTATTCAATTTCTCCCATACAGTGCTTGAGTAAATAATACAAATCTGTTTGAAATTACGTTCAATTAAAACGCCCTCCTTCATCGTTAGTTTTCATTCAGATCGTATTGTAGAAACGTAAATTGTCATAACCACCAATTAAACTAGATACCGTATGTCGTCTCCTGTCCTCATAGATTATCATCATCGTAGTTTATTAAAAAGTGTAACTACCTTACTCTCTTCTTCTTCTCTCTTGGAAACCGCTTACTAACCGGTCGAACACGAAAACGAACATTAGGCAAATGAAACTTGGTGCCGTTCATTCTAATTCAGTTTTTTCAAAGCATTATGCCCATTCCAAGGATTCCAACTACTCCACGTACAAGGAGATGTACGAGTACATGATGCAGAACGCCGAAGAAGTATTGCCCGCTGACAACGACGCCGGATTGAAGAAGGTGCTCCGGGAAGATTACGCGTTTCTAATGGAGTCAAGCTCTATAGAATACATCACCGAGAGATACTGCAACGTGACGCAGATCGGTGGACTTCTCGACGCGAAGGGTTACGGAATTGCCATGAAAAAATGCAAGTTTTACAGGCATCCTTCGGTATTTTTTTACTTATGGAAAATAGTCGACCAAGTTCGAGCTTCTGGGAGATTTCTCGAGACTTTCGGTAAACATCGCCAAACTTCGCGAACTTCAGAATCCAATAAGCCAATTTCTGGTAACTCTTTCGGAGATGGTTCTTCACCCTAATCGATCGTTTAAAATATACGATTGCAATATCTTTTCTTTTAAATTTTCTGATTTCTTCGTGAAGACTGAACAATCATTTCTTTAGCCATTTTTGAAATTTGTCAAAAGAGAAATGTCTAATTACCGATAATTATTTCTTCTATTAAATTCTTTTAGTCTCGCCGTACCGTCACGCGTTGAACACTGCCGTGTTGAAGCTCCAACAGAGCGGCTTGATCACAGAACTGAAGAAGAAATGGTGGACGCAGAAACGCGGAGGAGGAAGGTGTCGAGTACGTACATTTATAAAACACGAATTTATAGATTTTCCATAGCGATACGATTGAATAACGGCGCGCGAATGATACGTAGGAAGACGGTGGTCAAAGTGCTGCAGAGGAACTGGATCTCGACAACGTGGGTGGCGTGTTTTTAGTACTCACTGTAGGCGTTGCCTCGTCCTTCTTCTACACTATATTCGAATTAGTCTGGGAGGTTGGCTGTACATCACTACGTGAAAACGTAAGAGCTATCGAACGATTGTAATATTTCGTAATTAACCGTAGTGCGGTCCTCGGGTCATTTTTGACCCGATTGAAAAAATTCCTTCTTATTTTTTTAAACTTTACTGTTACCTTAACGTTACATTTAAAGTTTATTGTCCAGGTTCACACGGTATTTTGGTAAAAAAAAATTGTCACACATGCCTTTGTCTTTGGGTCTTTTTCGACCCAAATGGCCAAATTGGAGAACGCACTAGGGTTAAAGAGTACAAAATACCTATAACTCGTCGAAAGATATCGAATGTTAACTTACACGAATAAACTTGCAGATTTCCTTCAAAGAAGAAATGATGGCCGAACTGAAGTTCATAGTAAAATGCAGCAACTCGCCTAAGCCAGTTCGAAGAAGAAAAGGATCGTCTAATCGAAGCGGAGAGGATAGTACCAGAGGTTGCACACCTCCATACGGATTTATACCGGTAATCAGAACCTCGAGCTCTGACGATAAGTGAAGTATGTGATTTGAAAAATATAGCGCTCGTCGTTGAAATTGCGTAGCATATATATATATTTTCAGTCAAATAAATCGATCTTCCTCAAATTTGTTTTTTTTTGTGACGAAACGATTTGTTTGAAACGTTGTGAAATTTCATGTATTCCATATTTCGCTCGAAACTCCTCTATTCCAAAAATCAAATTTTCATTTCCAACAAAATTTTTCGTTCCAACTTTTTTACTCTCCAAAGTGCGAAGTGCGAAACGTAATTGCAAAGTGTGAGCATAACGAAGCGTAACGGCACGTATGAAATGCAACGTGCGAAGTTGAAAATCGAAGTTCGAATACAGCGGTGAAATACGAAGTTAAATGTTCGCGAGAGTGCAATTATTCATTCTGTTTCCATAATAGGAATAAACAATTTACAATTATCGTGAAATACCGAAACAGACACCGTACGCTTCGTGTACACACGCGTACACATGTACATACATCGCAATTCGCGAAATTTATCAAACACGTTAAACCAATGACTGTCGCGTAATCGCGCCTGGAATGATGATCCGTTTCGTGAAACGCTGTTAACAGAATCCCGGCGAAATAATCGTAAATAAGACCAGCGAAAACACCGCGATTAATCGTGGAATTATCCAAATGAAATATGCAAATTGCTTCTGAATAATAACACTTGATTAAATTGGTGCTCGAGGGCCAAGGGGGCGGATAGAGGATCGTGCAATCGAACGAGCCGTATAAAATCTACTGGCGTTTCCAATTGAACTATAAAAACATCATTTTGTCCTTGCCCCGGTGTAAAACACGATCCTAAAAGGAATTTCACGATCACGCCGCCATTCTGGTTTTTCCGGTTCAGACTCTATCTTGAAGACCGCCGCCTACAGTCAATATTTACCGATCTGGAAAAAACAATATCGATCCGGTGGAATTAGAAAGCATCATCGTGGCTGACGGCGTGGCGTTCATTTTCGATCGAGCTCCTTTTACAATCAAGCTCCCTCGCTGCTTCTTATATACGTTTCTTTTTTCTGTGTTTTTTTTTTGCCCCTCTCTCAACGATTCGTCGCTAGTAATAAAAGGAGAGCCAGGTGGATTAATAATTGCCAGGTGGGAGCACGAGTAGAGTGCTGCTATCTCCTACGTGATGCAGAAACGTCTGCGACTTTTATCGGTAAGGTAGCGGCCGAATCTGGTTCTCAATCGACGATACTACGTTTCGTGTCCCCGGCGATCATGCTACTCTACTCGTACGATAATCAGGCTGAATTGAAAACCATCAATCAGTCGATGAATAATTCATCAGGCGAGAAGTAGATCTTGCCCGTCGTTGACTTAACGATCAACCAAAGGATCCGAGTGACTTCTTTCATTTTACGAGTTTATTTGTGAATTCGCGAAATGAAAATCCTTATGCCTCTGTACGCGACCGTGTTTCCGTTGGTCATTCGTGTGTTCACGTTTAACGCGGCTGTCTTAATTATCGCCGGGACATGCGACGATTAAAACAAAGTCGACCGAGAGGGGTATAATAAATCGTCGGCGAGGAAAAAATTTGAGAATCAATTAAAGATTTTATGGAGGTATTTATTGCGAGGATCTTTTGCATTTAAATGGTTTAATTAAGAGTTAAGAGAGTTATTCGACGAACAGCGTTAACTGTAGGAGCTTCTGCTGAATTTCAACGGTTGAAGAAACTTGGAAATTACCGTAAATCCAGGAACTAATTTTTAGTGTATTCGCGAATTTCTCAAGTCTCGTAGAAATCTGATTACGAGAATTCGAAAACGAA
>NW_017100653.1:233245-235056 GCF_001263275.1 Habropoda laboriosa | reverse complement strand
CGATTCCATCGAAAACTGGCGAAGTTGGAAAAAGTTCCGTGTCCGGTAACGATAAATTCGTTTTCGCGATAACCGTTCGAGTATCCAACATTGACCCGAAACTATTTTCAAATATTCGACAACGAACGACATCGCCGATCGAAGAGGAAACGAACAGCATTCTTTGACCAATTCTCCTCTCATTTTTCCTTTTTCGATGAATATTTAAAAGCGCTCGATCAGTGCTTGCGATCCGGCCAGACTTTTTGCTTAATTGGAAGAATATGTCCCGAGGCAGAAACGAACCCATACGTTTGCATTAAACAGGCCACGGTAGAGTCCTCGAGGCGAAGTATTACACTGAAAGACACTCCCTGCTCCGATGTCGGAAGTGTCTTCAAGTGGGCAAACCGGGCTCGTTGACGAGAGTAAGTTAACCAGCTAGAGGCAAGCAAAACAGCTATCCACCGTTCAACATTTCGCTTTCGCTGGAATTTCAACGAGGACAAAGGCCGCCACTCGATGCTCCTTTTTCCATCGTCATAACCACCGCGTGGATCGTTGCTTTTGCAGACCAACTTCAACCGTGTGCAGCAGCCCTTCAAAGTGACCACATACTCCGAGAGTAGTATGGCTATCGCATTAAAACAGAGAGGATCGATGCTGGTTAGAAATATGGAGAAATATTTATACTCGCAGTTCGAACGAGGAGAGATACGAAAGTTGGACGTATTTCATGGGAGAATCTCGAACGAAATGGAAAATCGTAGCGAACTCGAGGATCGTTTGCGAACCGACGTGTATTCACATCGTAAAATTTTCTCGTTTCTCAAGAAAAACAGGGATACATAAAACGGCGCATAGATAGTAATAAACTGATAATCTGTATTTAAGGTTCCATGTAAACGTGCGAATCAGTAAACACGTATTTTTTTATACGGACGTTTGTTTTTCAACTGAGGAGATTATTTATGTAAATTAAAGCTTAGCGGAGATGTTTGTGTATTAATAAAATTCGCTTAACTAATGCGAGCAGTTATAGAAATAAGCGTTTTTATAATACAGAACGGAGAAGCATCGATAGGATAAGAAGTGTTTTTATATTATTGTAATATCTGCGATTTCAACTTGTAAAAGGAAAAATCTATCATCCATATTCTCCAACTCCTTCCACTTACCAAACGAAGAATTCCATGTACCAATCCACAATCTTCGACCTCCAAGTTCTACCTTGAACCTCTGCTGAATAATTCAAACATCTCATCCCAACACGAAAAAACCCTCTTTTGCTCCAAAAGGGACATTTACCGGTGCACGGCTCGTAACAAGGAACATCAAACGTGAAACGACGAAATAATACTTTGTTCGAAAAGCTCCAGGACAAACTCGTTCTTCCATTATCGCGATAAGATGCAGAAAAAATTCCTACTAGCTGGTGAAACAGTCGATAAACAGTCGTGTTATGAGGCGTTTACCTGATTTCACACTTCCAGGCTGATTAGCCGAAAATTCGGCTGGCAACTTTTCTGTTTCCCAGATAGAAATTAAATTCGTTAAGAGAGCTACAAGAGCCATCCCAAAAATCGAATTCCAGCGATTCTACGAAGATTAGAACATTGACATAAGCGTTCTATAAGAAATGAAAATTATTTCGAAGGCGACCAAAGAGATACAATTTCCATTTCACTCCATCTGCAATCCAGAAAGATTTCGAATAGAGCAGTAAGCTCGCGAGTTTCACGACGACGAAGCCTGCAGAAGACAGGAATAGGCAAAGGTCAGGTCGAACAGAATAAAAAATCAGGAGCGTCCCCGAGAGTATTCCTCGATCG
>NW_017100653.1:216976-233219 GCF_001263275.1 Habropoda laboriosa | reverse complement strand
TTAATGTCCAGAGTTTACGAGGTTGCGGAGCCAAACCGATGACACAGACACAGAGGAATCCCAAGAGTTGCCGAGTGGCCGCGGCACGACTTTCTATGCCGGCCGCGTCGGCCCACCTCTATAGACGCACCTTCGAGGCGCCTATTCAAAGGTACGATCGAGCCACCTTGCGGGTGGGGATACGTGCCGCTCGTGAGGTAGTATTAAAAGGCCATTAAACGGCCCGACATGACATATGGCTTTGTGCGTATGCGCGCGACCCTTGGCGATTCTACTTTGCCGGCAAACGAAACTGCTGCTCGCCTGTCTGCCAACTACTACCACTTGCCGCTGCACCAATAAAACCAAACGGAACGAAAGGCCTGGCACAGACCAGAGGTAGATCGCTCTCTCTCTCTCTCTCTCTCTGTCTTCACGAGCTGTTCTGGATCCAGCTTCACCATTTATGCTGTTTCGCGATCACGGAAACGTGAGCAAGACACACTTAAGACACTCTAGTATTAGATAGTATCGTAAGAAGGTTTGCGTTTTTTCGAAGTGATAAGAGAGAAAGTGAGGATCGATAAGGGTAGACTTACTGTATTGACGTTATATTAGTATGTGACAGTCACGTTGACAGTGACATGATATCGCTATATTGATGCCCAGATAAATCTACTCTCCGGTATATTTCTACCATATTTGGTAGAAACCCCAAAAATAGCGCGAGAAGAAGGCTGAACGAAGAGATTTTCCTTTAAATAAAATTAGTGTTGTAACTATCGTCCGAGAGGAATGAACTTCGTTTTCGAGTCGTTACAATTGCCTGACAGTCGGTATCTTTGCGTTCTCATAAGAAATTTCCTTACTGCACAATTTAAAAAAATCTCTGGACACCTGTCCAATCAGAATCCGACCAAGTTCGTTAAATCGAGATCTATAAATTCGAGCATCCGTCTCTCGACAATTTCGTAGACCGTGAAATTCATGAGCACTATGGCGCTTCGCTTGGTCACGACCAACGAAAAAAAAAGCACGCAGATCGATACCTATGGAGTGTCTTTGATGAGTCATCGGACACTTGATCGGCCGAGTTAATGGCTCCAGGCCTCTGGATCCTCCCGGTGAATTGATATCAGATAACTGCACCAGGAGTTCGGAGGCTGCTCGAGAGCCTGTTCTTGCTGGTCCAATTAGTGGAAGCGTTAATGTTCGTTCGAGCGCTATCCGAGTCGCTTATGCGCCTTTTTTATGGGATTGAATATTCGGTGTTTAAGTGGATCAGCTGGTAACAGGTGTTGTGACGAATATATAATAGTAGCAGAATTCATTTATAATTCGGGAATAAATTAAAATGCCGAAGAAACACTCACACATTCGGTATGTGCATTTTTTAAGTTATTTTCTTTCATTTTCAATTTCTGTGACGTCAAAAACGTAAGTTACAGCATTGTAAATAATGCTAAAATTATTTCGTCACAATCGAATTTGTTAATATTTGAAAATACAAACGTTAAAGGGCCAACGAGTACAGATTAAAATATCGACTAGTCATTCCCTAAGCACATTTCTTTAATTTATTTTTTTTTCTCACTTTCCATTATATCAGAAACCTAAAAACTAAACCTGCTTAAAAAAACAAATTGATCATTATTGGCACATCGAGTGTTAGAGGGTTAACAACCTTCTACGATTCTACGATCTAAGGAAAACGATCTTCCCCGTTAAATGACATTCTTCATCGGCGTCGAAACGGTCCTTTGACGCCGAGAGCGTGACGGATTTGTAAATGAACTCGGTTCATCCATCATCGCCAGACGACAACGGGGGTGAAATTAGTAAAATAGTCGTGGTACCAGCGGGGGAAATTAGGCAAGATATACGACGCGTCTCGTTCACCGACAAATCCACAGACAGGCTCCTCCGACCATCTGAATCGCAGAATGTCACGCGAGATGGTGAGATCCGTTTGGTATCCGTGAAATGCACGCGTCTGCGTTTAGTAACCCTGGCTTCTCTTCGTTTTGCATCGAGGGCGCTGCGCAGATATATCCAGATTATCCGGTTCTTTATCGTCCGCTTATTTTAGACCATTCCCGGTGTGTATGTCCACGAAATTGCGGCCATTCAAGCGACGCGTCATCGGTTCTCGAAAAGTTGTCGCGTTAACGGTCCGAATTTCACCGGGTTCTGTCTGGACGCGAGCGAAACTCTCGAAAGTTCGTCCTTAGAGCGAGCGCGAAGCGAAAGGAAAACGCGAATTCGACGAGATGGAACGCAGATTCCAGAGGAGAATGGAAGGCGATGCAATAAAAGTGCGAGTTAACGTAGTCGTAAAGCTATTCGTACGACGGAATAGAATATTAAAGGTTTATTAGCGTAATGGCGGTGCACACGATCGCGTGTACTTCACCGCGTTCGACGTTCTCTTCTTTTTGTCGCGGGTAGAATTGTTCGAGAACCGACGTCGCTAAAAACGGATGCGTTAAATGCACAGATAATCGCGATGTTACGACGTCGTTGGGAAAGAGAGGGCGGTTAAGAAGTGAGAGAGCCGTTAAACTTACTGTGTCGCCAAGTCACCGACCGTACACACACGTTCCTTGTGTCGTTACGTTTTATGATTTACGCCAGTTTTACAGCGGTAAATAATTCCGTAGTGCGTGCTCACCTCTGTAACTTATTAGCCGCGGAGTTAAAATCGGATCGACGTGACTTTTATGGAATAGTCGTTTCCTTTTCCTTTCTTCTATCAAGATTATCCGAATTGCTGCTCCTTCCGCATAACGCGATCAAAAAGAAAAGAGAAAAACGTACAAATTCTGTAATTTTGGGGTTAATTGAATTTCACCCAAAAAGCGACGCCGGTGGACTTAATCTGTATCATATTTCCCGCGTTATAGGGGGTCAAATATGTTTTCTTAAAATATGTAAAATTTGAATCTAACGAAAGAGATTAAAAAATATTCCACATGAGAGATAACCTATGAAAAACAAGAGATAACGATAAATTCCTAAAGACCTCGAACATTTCAAAATCCACGATTCTTCGTAGATTAATACCCGCGCGATTCGCGAATTTAAATCTTATCCGTGTCGCGGCGACTTCGATTTATCTGCGCGCGCAGAAAGTGGCACACGAGCAAGCGGAACCAGTTTGTCCCCGGTGCGCGTTAGGTGCGATATAAAAATTAATACACGCGATATTTCACCGAGTTAACAACGTTCCGTGGAACGCGACACTTCGACCCTCTCCATTTTTTCGTCCGAATAATTCGGTGCATCTTTTGCCATCGGTATAAAATAAAAGGGACACTTTGACAAGGAAGTGTATCTTCGAACATTTCCAAATTTAACGAGAAACTACATTCCGTAGGCGAAAGAACCGAGAATCCGATGAAGAAATTATCACGTTTCCCCGGGGGGCGATTTGCCCCTCGTTCCAACGATCCGTTGAAAAGCAGCGAACTCGCGGAAAGAAGAAAACAAAGGAAGAGAGAGAGAGAGAGAGAAAGAGACGACGGCGACCACGAGGACTCTCGCGATATCTCGAGATGCCGAGGTCACCCCAGTTGTTTGCTCTCGACAATTTCTTCTCCTCCGCGTAGCCCACTTTTAACGTCCACGTTTATAAACACGAAGTCTTCGGTTATTATCTCCCCGCAGGGACTACTCTCTTCAGCAATTTCGGCTTGCATCCAATGTGTAATTTAAATAATATCAGTGATTACCACCGAAGGACGCGTATTTGTTTATTTAATAATAATAAAGAACCCGGATCGCCACGCCCTCGGAGTTCTTTCGGGTGTAATCATCGGCGCGCGGGTAAAGTTTCGAAAGAACGGGCAACAAGACGGTCGTTTCGCGTAAATTGTGGCATAAAGTAGCTGGCCAGTTGGTAGCGCGAACATCGTACTTGTTTTTAATGAGTTTCACGATCGGTACGGTTAAGACGAGTTTCGGGTGAAGCGTGCGCGAAAAATGCCCGATGATTTTTGCCGGAGAAACAACGGAGGGACTGGAGAGTATACGGTATAATAGGTCGTTAAATATTTTTTTAACGACGAATTAATCGTAAAGGGTTATCGTTATTGCCGGTACGTACTTGTAATCAGGTCGATAAAATCGTTTATTATAATATATAACCGTAATTTCTATCAATTATCCTTTCTTGTCTGGGGAATAACAATAAAATCCCCATTATACCTTGTTAATTATATTACAATCTGGTATCATACCATTACCTACTGTTTTCATTCTTGGAAACATTTACAGGGTAGACTTTATACTTGGGAATTATCCGAAAATTACGGTTCAAGGGTTGCAAGTGTTGAAACACCGCAGGGAGAAAATCGTAACCAGAGATAGTAACGTTTTGACGTTTAATTGTTTGTCAAATTAGTCTTTACGCCTCTGGAAAATTATTTCGTTTCAAAAAAATACTCCTTTCTAAATTTAATTTGTATTATACATACACACCATCTTCCTAAATAAAAATTGCATAATAGTAAAGTATACAAAGATCCCTCAATTTTTTTATTTCTCCTAAAAAAAAACCACAACTGTAACCCTTATGCAATAAAAAATAATTCAATCTCCAAGTCAAAATCCTCTATTAACCCTTTGGTAACCAAAAAATTAACCCTTAAGGATCCCCAACAAGAATCGATCTCAATTTAGTGTCCGTAACAGATCCGATGATCGACAGATAAATAAGAAATTCTCCGAAAGAAGAAATTCGACAACGAAAAAGTTAACTTCGCCCACAACTGTTCATTGCGTAACCGACGAGCCATGTGCAGCCACCCAATTGAAGCACCGGCCAGCAGTAACTTGCAGAGGATACAGGGAGGAGACGAGCTAACGTGTTCTTCGCACACGAGCACCCTAACAACCGCGACTGACGTGGTCAACTCGCGTTTCACGTCCCCGTTCCGGTGGCTAAAGGAATTAAACGGTATGACGGGCAACAAATTCGTGCGTCTGCTGTTTCGGTGTAGCGGCAAGAAGGGGAGATGGGAGGGGAAGATGTAGGAGAGATCCTCGATCGGTGAAAGAAGATTAAGTGGTGGCCGCGGCGTGGACAATACGACGTGTGTCGCGAGCAGAGGCTGTCGCGTCACGCCGTTGAACTGTATAAATCGATCGCGCGAAAAATAAGTCCAGGCGAGATTTCCTACGTGCTGTCGGTGCACCGGAATCCATCTATAACTCCCCGCGTGACACTCCACGGTGTACTCCACATTCCGTGTCTGATGCATCGACGGTATGGAAAAACGATTACTCATTTGCGCCCTGCGCTCTCTTTTCGACCGACCAAATGGAACCGGCAATCCTCCACGCTGTTTGTGGCGTTTCGTGAATTTGCTTCCAAGTGCTTGATAGAGTCGAAGGAGGAGTTTAGATCAAAGGCTTGAATTTTTTGTCGTGATTGGTATTTTTCTATGGTGCCAGAGGTTTTGTGTCTTATTGTGTTAGTAAGGAGTGAAGAAAATGTGGAATATTTTTATTCTAATCATTTTATTGATCGTTCGTTAAGTTCGTGTCGAATTTTATAATTTAATTTGAATTTAAAATTTGATAAGAAAACGTAAGCGCCTTCTCATTCCACAACTTTTCCTTTTTTTTCCGTGAGTTTCACTGAAATATTTTTCGCTTCCGGGACGAACTTATGGGATGATCTAATGTTATAAAACAAATTTTTTCATGCTACTACGACAACCAACCAAAAGTTTGAAACCACTTGATAATTTACACCAAATTTTAAATCTGCTACCAATTCCCTCATTCAGCTTGAAAAACCCTTTCATCTATTTCACTTCTGTCAAAAAAACTCTTAAAATTGCTACCTTTTTACTAAAAATTCTTGCCTAACTTGCAATCTACAACGATCCAAAACGTTTAGCCAACACTATACGTATATAAACATCGCTCAAAAGACTCAATCGTGACTTTGTAAATTTTCCATCGCCATCCTCGAAACGTTCCCACAATTTATGATCGTCCGAAGGGATCAAAGTTCCCTAGTACAGCACTTCGTAAGCATCAAACGGAATTCCACGGCGTAGCGTAGGATCGTGAGTGCAGCGGTGGACGTTTCGCGTGTTAAATCTCGCCCAGGTAACGGTAACCACCTACGCGCGATTAATGCGAGCGATTTAGCGCGAGAAACTCGCGGCGATGCGTCATACGTCGGTGCATGACGGATCGGGTAAGTCTCCTCACGGACGTTCGCGTTATTACCAAGGTGGAACGCGAACGTAAATTCTGCCCTTTGGGGCTCGAGTAGATCACGACCGGTAACAAGTTGCGAAAACTCACGTTACCGCAGCTACCTTTTTTCTCCCTCCCCCTTTCCTTCGAGAACCCATCATGCACACTCCAACGGTTACGTGTTCTGCCGGATAAATATATTGTTGCATATCGCTCGCTTTCCATAGCAAGATCGTTGCAAATACGCTGAAAAAGCTAGATTCCACTTCCGGCTACAGCCGGCTTCAATCCCCAAGCGAGCAGCTGCGGAAACCTGTAATATACAAAGATGTTGCATTGCTGTTGCTGAAACGACGAGATAGGTAGAAAATTGCTCGTGTGCGATTTTTTTCGTGGGTCCTCCTCCGGTGTAATTCCGAGCGAAGAATCCGAGAGTGAAATAGCCTGGAAAGATCCAAGGATAAGTAAAACGGGTAAACGTCGATCTCTTTCAACTGAAATTCCAATTTTCAATTGAACTTTCGAATAATTTATAATCGGCGACAGGTGTACGAAATCGTACATTCTACGTACGTATTATACAGTAATGGTACATTGAAAGATACCACGAGGTACAAGCTGCTTTTCAATTAATACGAAGAGCAAACATAGAAGGATAATCTGCCAGGGGCTATAAAAATAGCACGAAACTAATGAAACATCTTAATAACAGCCACGAATGCAACGGTCATTATTTAAACGCCATCCCGTGCAAGCCTCCTCCCTATTTTTAATTGATCAGGCCAATTAAAGACCCCGACCGATGATCAATGATCCGTGACGCGCGCATAGATATCCCTGAAATGAATGATAATCGTAAGACGCGCATCAATATTGGCTAGGTTCGCCTCGACGAAGCCTTGCTGCAACGTTGCTGAAACGACAGCGCAATGATATACCGTCGATGATAAGTTTCGAGACTTATCGAGGAGAATTTTTATCGCTGTATGAGGTATCAATTCAGGTGGCTAGTATACTTGGAGTATCCTTCGCGCGGCGCACAAGTAATTTTAAACTCGTATACACCTTGTTTTTTACGCAACAACGTCTCGAGTCGCAATTCCTTCGGGGCTCCATTCTTTCTAGGACACTTGGTTCGTTTGGAAACTATTTCTCCCGTGTGGTGGATAAAGTTTTCACACAACTTTACAACACCGTGACCATCGCGTCGTAGCCACATCGAGAGGAATAAGGTTAAAATTCGAAAAATCCAACAATCCACCAAATACACGTAATGTATATGCGTCGATGTGCACACGAGATGGTTTTCAAGCAGAGAGAAACTTTAAACTTGCCGGTTTTGCAAACATCTGATACGTTTCTCTTGCGAAGAGAAGGGAGGGAGAGAGAGAGTATGGTAGCTAGCACGCGTAATCCTTCTCGATAAGAAAGTTTAGGAACGAGTCAGCAGGACGTAGGCAAGCGGAACGTTTCGTTGGTCGATCAGCAAAGCTCGGATTCACCGGCCGCGCGTCATTTCCGTAATGTAATTCCCAATAAACAAAGTTTCTCGGGGGAAAACTTGGCGAACGGCCGTTCATTACGCTCGAGCGACACGAACGCAGCGCGCTCCAACGGCTAGCAGACACGAAAGCGCGCAGGACAAGGATCTCGATTGCCTCGGACGCCTCGAACGAAATTGAAGCTATCGCGGTTCACGTTGCAATCTCGTTTAACCCCGCGACGATCGCGGGAGCGTGACGAAAATTCAACCGTGGCGCATGCAAGTGGATTAGGAAGTGTACGGCCGCGGTCTTCAGGAATCGTTCCTTCGAATTGTTCCGTAATGGGATAGGATACAGAGTCTTAGAACGAGCCATGCGCAATTTTGTCTCAGTTCGGTATAAAGTTACGCAAAGTGTGTGGGGATTAACGTAAGTGTGTTTAAATAGAAGTCGGACCATTTTTTTTTTCTCTTCCTTTTCCTTCTCTTTGTGGTTTCGTTGTAAAAGCTACATTACTTTTCAATACTGTGTACGAATATTATTCAATTAATAGAGGGATTTTAAAAATTCTGCCTCCAGACAAGTTTTATAATTTATTTCATCTATTTTCTCATCGCATACAGTATAGCAAATTTGTCTTTATTCTTTTGTACTAAAAATTTCATCCCACTGAGCAAATAAATACGATTTTCTATAGCAAGCCCATAACACCTTTCCCTGCTCTCTAAACCCTCCCTAACAAGACTTCCTCCAAACTATACACTTCATTCCCTCACAATCGCCTACGAACCCCCCTATACAATATTCCTCCCCACTGAAAAAAATCACAAAACGATTACACACCTCCCAACAAAACCTCACTAAAGAATGACACGGTATAATCACCCGACACTCCACCTAAAGCACAGAAACACTAACATAAATCCCACCTACCCTATCCCAACTGAGGAACATCAACGTTACCTTGAACAGGTCAGCCTGGCAATGTCCACCCACGACACACTCTCCTAAAACAATACGAAGAATGTCGAACGCGTGAGAACGTGGAAAGGGGACCACTGTTCGAGAGTCGGCCGAACGTTTCCTTCGTATCCTACAACGCCAGTAGATTATCCCTGTCCACGGCAGCCACGAGTCGGTAGTCGTGGGCCAAGAGCAAGCAGGCAAGATAAGGCGGCCGTAATTGACCATAACTCAAGGAAATGAAGCGGCGAACGGTACCGAGCATCTATATTCCGTCGTTGCTTCGAACGTTAGGCGAGTTAACCTTCGGCCTGGATGCGCGCACGGACGTCGCTCGAGTACTATGCCGCGCGCGCCTCTCTTCTCCCTTCGCGAACATATCTTCTTGGGCTTTTTCGAGAGCCGTTCTACGACGGACGATCACGATTCCCCTTCGAGCGGATCCAACCGTTCGAACAATGCCACGGAATCGTGCACCGGCGCGCGAGTTTCGTGGACGGAATTATACGGCGTTCCGCTTTCTTTTACAGACCAGATATAGACGGTTACTTATGGCGACAGCAGGATCGCCCTGGTAATAGTTCCATGTCCGACCGCATGAAGAATGACCACCGGTTAATTGCGATCGGATAATTGGTGGAAGGAGAAAGGTTTATTGTGACGGCTCCATAGCCCGATGGATAGGCTTTCTTGTCTGGGAAAGTATAGGTGTCTGGTAGAGGCCGAGGAGGATTTAAGGGGATGTACGACGACAGTAGTCGTTTCTGTACGATGGTTTATCGGCAAGGTGTTCCAGTTTTGCTCTTGGATCAGCCAATATTTCGCTAGATAATAACGCTGTTTTGCATAGAAATCCACTTGCAGGAGAGATAGTACCTACTTTGTGCTTCTGGTACAACGAATACGCTTCTTCAAGATGAAATTTTTCTATCACGTCTAGAGAACTGGAATTATTTCCTTTCTTTTTTTTTTAATAATAACGTGTATTTATTGTTACACCTGGAGATTTTATTTGGAATATCTTCCGGGTTAAAGAACGACTCTGAATGATTCTTCTTAGAATTGTCGTATCTTTGCATTAAGCAAACTTCTCTTACAATCTCTGGACCGTAAGAGATAAAGTTGTTGACCGTGCTTCGCGTGCGACCTATTGCCTCCCGCAACTGCCTAAAAGTTAGTCGACAAAAGATACGTAAATACGTTCCTATCGACGAGCAGTTCGACAGGAATCTGTAATCTATAGGATAACACCCGTTGAGCGAAAGCTTCCATTCGTAACACTCTCTATTTCGTGAATCTTCTTTTTCTCAAACGCGCGTAGATCTATCTCCCGAAGGAGAAACGAAGCAATTCGATATAAATCGCGGGAAGCAGTACGTAAAGCAGCGGCAATTTTTGAAATCTCTCCCCTCCGGAGCACGATCCGCGAGGTGATAAATCCATACCGCGATTACGATCACGTTAACTATACGAGATTAAAATTAGTTCGCGATTGCTCACCTTGTACGCCAAAAACAGTGTGATAAAGTGCATCGTAATGCCCGCATTAATATCACGCTAGACTGCTACGAGCGTAAGATTAATGCAACGAAAATAAAAGTAGAATTAACCTTGGTCCCAACACCTACCCCTCTTTCGTTCTTCAAAGATCTACGTGGCCATTGAGTCACGATGTAACTCGAGAACAACCTCCTCTTCACACGAGCATCCTTTATAAACTCCAAAATACACCTGTAAATTTCGTGCAAGCGACTCGGGAATCAGCTTGACAGCGAGTACAGGTTTCGAATCGCGCTCGTATGTTGGCCAGGTTTAAAAGGAGAACTTCCCAGCCGCATAATGACCCAGTCCCGTGTGCAGCAATAAAGTCGCACGTTCGAGCGTGAAATCTGACAAAATTAATGCCGTGATAAATTACACGGTTCTTCGAGCTTCTACCGTCGAACCGGCAAACGCTTCTTTTTTTTTTTTCTTGCTTCCTTCTTTTTATCTCCTCCGTGGCCGAAATCGTGACAAGGAGGAGGGGTTGAGGAGTTCCCTCGATTAAAACCGTGTGTACCTATACGTACACACACCACGCGGATAGGATGAAGGAACGGGAGACTTCACGCGAAACTAATCACGCTCCCTCGTCGATCCTATAGAAAACTGGTTCGACATTGGTCCTGAATGAAATCGGCGATGATTAATATCTCGCCATTGGACGCCGACCGTTCGCGGGCAACGTCCACCGGATGTAATGCGCAGCCTGGAACCGCATAATAAATGTAGATATTTCCGATTACAAATTGAAACATCCGCGGACAGGTAGCCCGAACTGGGTCCTGTCAGACGGCGTTCCCTCGACCGTTGCCAGATTGATTTATCGAGTGCGTGGATCGAGGGAAAAGTAAACCGGTTCCGTTGACGAAACGCGCTCGCACGCGTGTGCGGTTCGCGTCGCGCGGGAAAAATCCGCTTTTCAAAGGAGCTCGTAGCAAGTACACACGTGGGTAGATGAGAATATTGGAAGAGGCTGTTTGTTGTAATTTATGGGCTATCGTATGTGGGACGTGAGAAGATGAACGTAATTCGTTTCTGTAGAATTTCGAAGTTTGAGAAAACTTCTGAAGGTTTAATATTCTGCTGACGTTTAATTAGGTACACAGGATGCTCTTAGTATTTTAATTGCATTGTATTTCTTCCAGTGTGACGTATTGGAAATAAATAAATTTTTAATTATTCAATGTAGGAAAAAAATGAAAGAATTTATGAGAAAATTTATATGGAGTGCTGAGAACATTTGAAGTAAGTAGTTACGCCCTTTTGTACCGCGCAGCTAATTAAGGGTCAATACAAGTTTTGGAAGGAAAGAAAGGAAAAGTGATATACGAGACGGTTAATGTGAAATGCAAGAAAGTGGCTGTTAGCGAAATTGGCAAAAGGTAAATTGAACACGGTGGATTCGTTCGTCGAGTGAACCAGATAAGCCCGAACGGACTTTACGATACGCGCTATTAAGAAATGAGCAATAGGTGTAACGCCCAACTAATACAGCTGTCCAATGAATTGATTATTTCTGTCCATTGATCATAGCCGCCTTCGCTGGGATACATCTGTATTCACATTTAGAATAATCGAGGGTGAAGAAACCTTCCAGTGAAGTTTCATGCCTCTGTTTCGAATCGAAGCTGCTGGAGATTTCATTCTACAGGATCGTTCAAAAGTGTGCGCGTACCTCTTATCGAAAATCTTCCAACGTTTCGTGAGCATTTTTCTTTTTTTTTTTTCCCAGTGAAGTTTCATGCCTCTGTTTCGAATCGAAGCTGCTGGAGATTTCATTCTACAGGATTGTTCAAAAGTGTGCGCGTACCTCTTATCGAAAATCTTCCAACGTTTCGTGAGCATTTTTCTTTTTTTTTTTTTTACCAAATTTTTCGACGCTGCACTCATCGGAAAAAAGAAAACACCGGAGAAATATCCGCTGCATGCGAGGCACGTTGCACGAGTCTCTAATTTCAAACGAAAACCGGTTCAGTGGATCCTAACTTCGAAACGTTACGTTCAATCAGGTTTACGACGTATCGATTACCATCGAGAGTGCTACAAATCGATTTTACAGTCCGTGGAGAAAGCGAATGGTAATTGGACTGACGATATCAAAAACGAGCGTGAAACAGGCATGTCTTCGCGAAGTGTTGCAAATTTATAATGAAACACACTTGACCAAACAACGTATCGAGACATCGTTCGCTACCAACGATGTACTAGACCATGCGAGAAATCGAATTATTAGTTACCAACTACTGGTATAAAGGAACAAACTGGTTTATCGTGAAACGTATGATTAAACGAGAAATTGAAATTTCCCTTTATCTATTAGAGCAGACCAAACAAAACCTCGAAATCGCGTTATCCATTACCTGATTAAAGAAGAAATTAAAACCGTTCCGTATAAACTACCCAGAAGAAAAAAGGGGGGAACTCACGTTACCGCTTAGTAAATCAAAGAAGAAATTGCAACTAAACTGAAAGACCGACTAGAACATCGTTGTTCGTTAACTAGCAGAGGAAATGAGAAACGGGTAGAGCCAACTTTCACTTGCAACCACGTTCGAAGCCTACTTTTGAGTCGCCCTGTACATCCAGCCGGCAATTAACTTCAGGCATCGCGAAGCACATGCTCGGTAATGGGCGAGCAGGCCGATAGCGAGCGCGATTAACGGGATAGCGAGAGAGCAAACGACGACCAAATTGGGAATCAGTCCGCGCGCGTAGGAGTTTCGAAGAAGTCGGCGTCGTCTCGAGGTCTCCTGGTTTGCTCACGCTGGCTTCTGCTCGTCTCGCGGTTTTACGACGTCCATCGCTTCTCCTCGTGTCGTCCTCTGCCCCCTCTCACCCTCGCAAACCGTTCCGTTACACGCTAATTGCGAAATGCGAGTGCGTTTCCGATGAACAGAAAGCGAATTTACAATTGGCCGCGTCGATGGGAAGTGAAACGTACGCTTAGTCATCTCAGTGTTTCCTTCGAAACGCTGAAATCAAACCAACTCCGAACCCGTTTTCGCGCACGTGTGTGTGCACCTTTTCTAACCACGAGAAGAGGAACGCAGAATCCGACGCGAGATTCGCAGGGTCGTGGGAAACGTTCACCTCTACACGGACGATTCGCTCGGCTCGCAATCACAGCCGAGTCCCGCCAGTCGATCTTATCTCGATCGGATTATCAAGTCGTCTCAACGTACTCGCGCGCGCGAGCGCGGCTGTCGGCCAGTTACAGAGGACGAGTGTGGAAAAATGTTAAATTGATTTCTAGGACGGTGGCCTGGCGTGGTGATGCGGCTGTGATACGTCGTTTCCGCGAACGGAACGCCGCTTGTAATTATGTGTTTTTGCAATCGTCGTATGGAAAGAAGAGGGTTGAAACGGCCGGAGAAACGTGTTGATGGTTGTACGAACTGTTGTACCCTCAAATATTTTCTTTCTTGGTCTTCTCTGTATCTGCAACTATATTCACCTTTCAGCTCTCCTTCCAGTTCATCCTCCTCGAACCCTTAAACAGCCCTATTTTTCCATCCTAGAGTCACTCTCTGCATTGTCATCCGCACGTCACGTTCCGCCAATTTTAATAAAGCTACCTTTCCGAGCAACGTCCTCCGATTTAAGTGCTCCCTTCTCTTGAAATATCCAAGAGAATCGATCGATACCGCGTACAATTGATATTATAACCCCGAAGCGATTATTAGCTGCACCACTGGTGCAACGTTACATTGTAGCCTGTGTAGTATTATCCACGTGTCGTTCATTACAGAGAGGAATTATACGGGGGGGGAACGCGAGTAAGGTAACGCCGTTGCCAACGGCGTTGCGAAACTCGAACGAAAACCAGAGTATTATTATATA
The DNA here is from genome assembly GCF_001263275.1 of Habropoda laboriosa. Lineage (NCBI taxonomy): Eukaryota > Metazoa > Arthropoda > Insecta > Hymenoptera > Apidae > Habropoda > Habropoda laboriosa. The sequence continues at coordinate 219,198 of NW_017100653.1, read as the reverse complement.
ATGTGTACCTCACCGTGTAAAATTTATCGGGCGACACTGATTTATGTTAATTCGCGCGATAAATATCGATCCATTAATCCCGGCAGTTGTTCTCGTTTATTTTTCAATTACACCGGGCCTCGGACCAAACAAAACGGCCGCGGCTCGTTTTATGACGCACCGTAGTCGATCGCGCGTTCCCTGCACACGCCCGTCCGCCCCGCAAATTTCCGTGGACAGCGAGCCTCTCTGTAATAATATAATATTAACCGAAATTAGGTACCACGTTACCAATAAGCTTGCCTTTTCATTTACGAAAAGCCGCTAGAAAAGAACCGAAACGGTCCTCCTGTGTCTTCTTCTCTTTCTCCATTCAGCCAAGTTTTTCGGCCAACGGCGAAATTTCTTCGTAGGCCTAACAACACTTTACAAGGAAGCTCGTAAGATTTGCGAGAAGCGCCGCGGATTTCTCCGTTACGAAACGAGTTTCACGGTTGTAACGTTGGTAATTACACGAGGAATAATTGATGATAGGAAGGAGAACAGGGAAGGTGTGTCTAACGGAAGGAACGGGTAATGAATTAAATAAGCAAGGTGGACGCAATTATTCGGAATATTCGAATGTTTCCCTATGCATTACCGAACGTTGCGAAGGAAATTTCGTGTGAAATAGATTGTCGGTTGGTGTTGCGTTTTCACTGAAATTTCTCGATAGCGGAAACTCGAATTTACAAGCATGCTGTGGTGTGGTGGATAAATCACCGATGCACAGCCACAGACTTCCGTGTAATTAGTTTCGCGTATTGACAATTTATTGAACGTGGGTTGGTCTCGATTAATTCTGTAATTTCCGCCAGTATATTATGTGTAGAATTCTTAGCAAGTTAAATAACGAAGAAAAATAGGACGGAATATTCGAGGATGTAAGTATTATAGATTGATTTGTGGTTTATGACTTTGAAGCTGAACATCTTTTCAACGGTATCCTAACAATCGGAAATCCTACATTCTCGTGGGTTAAAGTTAATTTAGATAATTTACGAATTAAACAATAGACGAAGAAAAATTAAGTTGCCATGTGAAAATCATTCTGTGTCCTTTTTTAACGACGCTTTCATGTTAATTTTTTGTAAATACTTGTAAAGAATGAGAAAATTCTCAGAAAGAAGTTCAATTCGCTATCGAACGTCAGAGATAAAAAAAAAAGAAAATTAGATATTACCGGGTTAATATTTTTTCGCCGATAAAAATCATATTAAAACATAGCAATCTCACTAAACTCTCCGCCTCGCAACTTACGCTGATAATTATTGGATTATGGGAGTTATTGGTTGTTAAATAATTAATAATCCTTATTTTAAACTATAAACTTTGATTTGACACAAGGAAGGTTCGCTTTTCTACTTGACGGTAAGAGCACTGTATACAGACTGAGAATGCTCCTACGCAACGCCCTAATATTGCCTACGACCCCGCTTTACTAAACAGAGGTGGTAAAGCTAAACGGATTTCTCCGAACGTATACAAAAGAAATATACATATACTTCCTAGTAAGGCTTTAGATTAATTTTTTGTTACATCTAACTGACTGATAAATCTAACAATAATCCTTTCGAACTCCCCGATACCTACACAAACCAATTCAACTCTCTCACCGTACCTGTCCGTCCATTATCAATCCAGGTACACCAAGAAACGACGAACCAAAGCATCTCTCCCGCTCTAAAAAAAACCACAATTCTTTCCCAGGATTTCGAGCGGGGAAAACGAGCGCCATCAACGCAACGACCGCGTGAGACAGCGGCACGCAAGCCGTCAGCAGCGGCAAACGACGTAACAAGATTTCACCGTGCCGATACCGCTCGATGCGTTCGAAACCGTGTCGATCCCGGTCCGGTCGAATAAATTAACCAAAGATCAAGATGCAAACAGGGACAGTATTAAACAGCGACACGCGAGCCACGGATTTTCTCGACACGGCGCGTCATCTCCGTCGAATTACAATTTCTTCCGTGTCTGGCCACTTTACACCCGCCTTGATTACCACCGTCGACGGCATCCAACACAAGAGAAGTTTATTCATAGCCAAGGAAGACAAGACTGACGACGGTGGTGGTGCAAGAGGGAAAGATCAAAGTGTCCTTGCCCCTCTTCGCCATTCTGTCTGATCGCGTGGCGAGAGGCAAAGAATCCTCTCGAGGACAACGACGACGACAACGACGGAGAGACAACGGCGACGAAGG
>NW_017100653.1:172701-216960 GCF_001263275.1 Habropoda laboriosa | reverse complement strand
TGGAGCGTGTCGTCGAGCGATTCCACGCGATAACGTCGTTCCGGTTCTCGAAACCGGCGTGCCGGTTCACGCGTGAAAGAACACGTTTGCGGGACGGCAATAAAATATTAGGCTTGGGCCCGCGTGTATACACGTTCGCCGCGGCCGGCAATCTTTCCTAGAAAATTAAATGCGATGTTTTGCCCCATCGGACATCCCGCCGAGTTTTCTCACGAGTCACACTCTCTGTTGTCGCGCGAGCCTTTAAATAGGTCGGGAATGGGCGTCCATGCGTGTCGCTTCGAAACAATGGTGGAACGTGGAAGGGGTGAATTAAATATGCGGTTACAAAAGGTGTGTCTCTAGTATGTATGAATTTGTGCGTGACGTTGTGCCGGGTAAGGCTATGGTATGCTCGAGTCATCGTGATGATGGTGATTGAACCGAAGGGTGGTGACGGAGGATGTTTCAATTGTGTAGCTAGCGTACCTTGTTCGCCCTTCTTTCTCTTACGATTTATTCTTCGTTTATTTACTCGTGGGAATAAAACTTCTTTTTTGTTGTTTTTTTAAGCGTGCTTAATTATCAGCGTGTAATAAAGCATGCATTTCGTAATAGAGGATATGTACAGCTTCCTGAGTTAAATAGGCTTCCGCGGTGAAAATCGTTAATGAATTTCTCAAACATGAAGGATAACGACGATGTCAAATTACACGCTGCTTTTTTCTGCTGTTTGTAATAGTTCTTTCCTCGATTCGCGTAGCAGCTCGCTTAAAATAGGACACGCTTTTGTAGAAGATGAAACACTTCCTGCCGCGCCTTTTTCTTCCGCGAACGAGCTCGCTGTTTAAAGAGAACTGTATTTGCGTTGCGTAGCGCTCATTACCTTCGCTCGAGGTTGGCTAATGTAAATTAACGAAGGTGAAGCAGAGCTCAGCTCCAGATGAATCGAGGAAGCTTTCTCGCTGCTCCTCTGGATGATACGTCGAGAGCTCGAGGCAAGAATGATTAGCTAGAAAATTTGAAACTCCAATTACCCCGGGTATTTTTAATTAAGGAAGAAACCATTACCTAGACAATACCTGTGTTTAACTTCAATTGAATCGTACAACTCTTAAATATTCTCCGCGCTAATTTCCACCGCTATTCTCCATATTTTTACGATTAATCTACTCTCCTAATTACTCGCAATTTCATTCCACACCGCGATAAAACTACACACAAATATACCACCGAAGACTGTACGAAATAATCATAAAAATAATCACCCATTACGGCCATCGAAAGCCACATTTGAATACGCGTTTCCTTCAGCCATCGAGAAACACAACGATCCATGGAACCATTCACAAAAACTTCACAACTCGCCTCTTTCCTTTACTTAATTTCACTTTATAGCAGCTCTCGAACAACCAAATTGTAGCTTTGCCTACATTTTCATAAAAAGGAGTCCTTGGCGCCGGATAAACGGAAGCAAGAGAATCGCAATGATTCCTGTCGGCAGGATCGACAGTTTCAACGATGACCGTCGGACGAAAATAGAAGGCAACAGATATTTCTCTACGCTTCACGGCTATCGTCATACTTGCAACAACGGCCATTCATGATAACGGCCTTGAATGAGCTGATTCCGCGGCGTGGTATTCAGATCGAGGCGGTGTTCGCTCGCCTCGAAGGGCGAAACAGCTCGTGCTCCCATTGACGTTCGTGTTCCTCCAGCATCCTCGTTAGCATTCGACAATGTAAATCAATCGGGAAAAGTAAGGCAATTGATGGCGGCGTAAGGGATTAATAACCAATTAGACACAGGTTAAAGCCTGGAGCGGTTAGTCTCGACGATTCTCCGAGAGTCTTCCATGCTCGATATATTAAATTACGTCTTCTTCTAACTTGTCCATGCATTACTGGCGGCTACTAATTACGCCGACTCTACATGAACGGAGTTTCAAGTAAAACAGAGAGAGAGAGAGAGAGAGAGAGAGAGAGAGAGAGAGAGAGAGAGTTGTGTAAGCGTCGTGGTCACTTGCGATTCTATACTTGGTCAATAGCTGTATCAATCGTGTTGCCCTCAGTTTAAAACGGCCCAACGATCGAACAACGACGATACACGCGCGGCGAGCTTCTCCAATCTCGCGTTTAATTGGACGGTAAACGCGTCGTAGCACTCCTGTCCTGATTGTGTGTTAATTTCGCCGTTTGTAGCTTGAACATGAACGTTGTCAGCACGGCGTTCTGGTCCAGCCAGCAGCAGCGTACCCGGGGTTTAACGTTGCGAACGGTTTGAAACTGCTGGTGATCGTAGGTAGTGATTAACTTTGCATTTTTTCTTGTTCCGTCCGGATTACCCTTTATTGTCGAGACTTTAATTGTCGAAATACTTTGACCATGTTTTCAGTTTCCTTTCTTCTTGTTCGCGTTAATTGAAGTCAATTACCCGGAGTCATTAGTAGACTTCTCTTTAACGATTTTACTTATACCCATTTAATATTACTCGGTTGCTTCTCCGCCTTCCCCTTTCTAATTGAAGATATTGTCTGCTGCTTAACTCGTTTCTTTTTTTCATAAATACCTAACATTCCTTCAAAGAATCAGAGAATTTCGTGTCTTTCCCGGTGAAAATATTTTTGAAATATCATTACAGACAGCAACGCACCCTTGGTTCACTCTTCAATCATCACAATCCATGGTTCACAATCATTTGCGTAATTTTCAAAGGTCCCGGTGAAAATATTTTTGAAATATCATTACAGACAGCAACGCACCCTTGGTTCACTCTTCAAACTCGAGCCTAACTCGTTACGAACATTCACACGAAACTTCCATTCCCACAATCATTTGCGTAATTTTCAAAGATGAAAATTGAAAAAGTTCACTGCGACTACGAAGCAGGATTTATCATGCAGGATGATTTACGTACAATTACCTTACCAGCTGAAAACCCGCAATTTCCGCTAACAAACAGTTCACGGAATCCACAGGGTGATCCGTATCTCTCGTCCGCGTTTGAAACGTTTGTACACGGGTCGGTAAATCGCGCGACGCGATGTTTCGCGCCTCGGTCGCTCCAGACAGAAACAGCTGCTTATGTGCCGTTAAACGTCACAGAGGCCGAGCAAAATCTTCTTTGACGCCGGTTACACACGCTGAGGACCGCGTACCACCGCGTGCTCGGAAGTCACCAGGCACCGTGACTTCTTATCCGGGATCTCAGACGAGATGGTAACTGTTCATTTGTCGACGGGCCGGCCGTGCCGCGCGATAGAGAACGCGGCCGGCAATCCATCGACCTACTCGCAAGAACGGCGATAGTAACGACTTCCGGTACGTGGAAGGCAGCTCCTGCTAAGCTGTCCGCAGGACTTTTTCGCGCGAGTCCTTTCTACGATGCGGATCGATCGTTCCGAGACGCGTGCTAGATGGACAGGTTGACGTAAAGAGACATTCGCCTACGAGCGTAGCGGGGAAGTGTGATTTGTCCCTCGAGCGGAAGAAAACGTGAAATGTGTTTTGGAGCGGTCGTATCACCAATTTTTGAGGAGGGTAAGAAGAACATTTCTGTTTGGAAAATTGGGTACTTAATTGCGTTAAGTAAGCATTAAGAGACGTACGTCGGATAAAATTTAACGAAGAAAAAAACATTGGCGGGAAAATTGTCACACGTCGAAAAGGTAAAATTTTTTTAGGAGAGACGAGAAAATTAATTATTTACTCGCTTGAAACCTTTGACATTTCTCACGATGGTAAATCTATGTATTAGAAGATATTCCAAGTAATGGAATAAAAGTTAAAAAATTTACGTCTCTTTAGGCGAGAATTTTTCACGTAAGCGTGGAACATTAAAAATTTGAAGCTCTTTATTCTCGAGTAAAAAATGTTCAATATTGGTGTTACGTAGAAATAAACACTGGATATTAATCGAACGCTGTTTTCCAAGAGTACCAATTTCACAGGATACCGTTCAACCTTGTTAATTATAAAGAAGGGATGGTATGCATCCGAGCTCCTCTCCGTTTTATTTCACTTTTTAGTGTCGCGGGTAATTGAATTCCAAGTCGGTTAAAAGTTCGTTGTAAACTCGACAGTGTCGATAGTTCGATTAGTTCTTCTTTCCGAAGAACTTCGAAAAACGTTGTCAGTTTTTGCGGCGTACAACTTGGAACGCCTTATCATCCTGCGAGATGAAATTTATGCATCGCTGGAAGAGGGACGTGTAAAAATTGAAATTTCTACCATTGCTACCGTAACTTTCCTCCACGCTGCTTTTCACGTTCCAACGTTCAACCGGAAACGTTGAAACCAAGGATCAATTAAAGACAATGAAGCAGCAGAATTTCCAGCGCGATAAGTGGCGCGTTGATCGTCTAAGGAACTCAACCCGTTAAGTTTACACTCTTCCGGCAACCAAGTAGGAAATGGAAGTGTTCGTTCGTTGCGTTCGTTCGATTCGAATGATACTGCTAACTCGGAAAACCAACAGGGAGAAATAGTCTAATCACCTAACGGTGACACGTAACGGTGGACATAAAATTCCAACATCACTGGAATCAAGTATTTGACCGTTACACTTCGGTGTTCCGCTCAGATAATGAGTTTTACGATTCGAAAGCTTTCCATGTCACGCGAAGACGCGACGATAAAATTGAAACGTTTAGGAGAAAGTGCGCAAGATAAGACGTTGGCAACTTTTACAACTTAACGATCGTTCGAATGTTCACAGTTCTAGACACTGGTGCAACATTGCGGCGTATAAAGAACATAACGACTCTATATCGAATTAAACAGCATACGAATTACAATCATTTTCTTCACATTATCTTCACACTTTCCTCTCCAATCAGCTTCCTAAAGTAGTTACAACTATTCCGATATTCCTACACTGGTCACGCAACATTGCTGCGAATAAAAGATACAACGATCCTCTATCGAATTCTGAGCCTCGTCGTTGCTTCCTGATATTCGCTAATTACCATACGAATAGTTCGATTATAACTCGTCACATTAATAACACAAATGGACGGAATCAACACGGAATTAATTTGAAATTTATCTACCTTTGAAATTTCTAAATACAACCCTAAAACACTTTGCCAGAGTTATCGTACCACAGTTAGAAAGATAATTCGACTTCTGATGCATTAATCTAGAAAATGTCCATTTTTGAGAAGTAATAAGTATTGAAGTAAAAATTTTCCTCTTTCCCATCTCAAAGAATTTTTCTCCTCGCGTGTATTCGACGCAAGAAAACCCTACATCTTCGACCACAGCCGAGTGTCGCTCGTTGTTAGAGGCATCGCCGCGAGATCACCGAAACCGATACAGGGACGACAATGCACTGCTATCTTTCCGTCTTCGATACGCAACGTTCTCTCTCTCCTCCAGACAACAGGTAGGCGTTGATTGAGTACACGCGAGCGATTCTTCTCGGCCAGTACGTTTTTCTTTCGCGGCTAGGAATGCCAGGATCCGGCGACACGAAGCGACGCGACGCGGGCAAGAAAGTTCCACGGAACGTTCGCCATTGCCAGTTGACACGGTGACTTCCACGGTGGTTCTATGGTGTTCGCCTACTAACGATACAATCAGGATATATCGTGGATCCGCGCGGTTGTTGTCATAATTAACGACCGTTCGCTTAATTGACTTCTGCCGGACAATTAACGACTTTCTCGAATTTTATTACCCAATAATCGCTCTCCGCGCAAGAACACGTCGTCTATGTCAATTTAAAACTCCCAGGCCACGTCTAATCTTCCCGTACGTTTTCAAAACCAGTATTACACCGTACACCGGTATCGAGAGTTACACAAGAGAGGGATCGACACGGTCGTAAATTACGGCACAACCACAGACTAGAAACAACGATCCTCGATTTCGGGCCTTCGAACGGAAGCCTAATTGTACGCACCGGCAAAAACATCCTAGTCGATGCTAATTGCTACCCGGCGAGCCTATTACGGCTGAATGAATGTAAATTACGAGAAGCCTCGTCTACGGTGGCAAATGAATTATCGTTCGGGTAACGGTGGACCCTGGCTTCGTTTGTTGTTGTTTCTTTCACTTCTTCTTCTTCTTCTTCTTCGTTGACGTGGCAATTTGGCAAGCGTGTTCCACCTTTCATCGCTACGTTCGATAACCTGTTCGTTTGGGTCTGTGTTTATCGTGCCGTTAGATCATCGGTCCCGCTGTTACGTATAATTTATCAGAACGTTTAAAGGAAAGAGGAATTCGTAATAAAAGACCTCGTTAATTCTGTAGACTCTAATTTTCCGATTCCTATACTGTAACTTCTTCCTCCGACCGAGGTTTAGATTACTTTCTTAAACAGACAAAGTAAAACCTCTCGCAGTCGTTAATTGCACGTAAGGAAAGTTAACGAACGTACAGAAGTTAATTAACGTATCACTTGTGTGGGAGAAAAAAATTGCGAATTATTTCAGACCGTTAAGAGTGTACCGTCTGTAAAAAGTGTGCATTAATGTTACCAGTTTATTCCTGCAAAACACCTAATCCACGTCATAAATTCATCGACTCGAGATAATCCTTAGACACGTTGCGCAAAAACTATCAGCAAAGAGTATTCCTATAGGTAGGATGTACTATCGGATTTCTCGTGTATCTGTAAGTTGAACAATTCAACAGTTTACCCAACATCTTGTAATTAGATTACAATCGATTTTGCAAGCGTCGACGTTTTACAATAATTACAGCCACGAACTGGGAAGATAACTCGATAACAATCAGCCGTCAACGTCTAACCGTACTGGAGACAGCCTGTGCATAGAAATTATCCGCGCGATTCCGTTGGACGACGGTGAAATCGAGCATCAGTATCGCGACGTGATCGTGGTTAGCGAAAAAATCGTTTTACCGTTCCGTGCGAGTGTGTCTCGCCGTGATTGACTTGGGAATTAATGTTGTAATGAAGAAAAGTTCTTCTTGCGTGCATGGAAGATTTGGAATTTTTGCAGCTTCCAGGGGTTTGAGTATTGGGAGGATTAAGAAATATTTTGTGAATTCTGGGAGAATTAAAGTACGTGAAATGATTAGGTAAAATTTAAGAAATTGCATGGATTTTTGTCAATAATTTTCATATGAATTTTTGTGAAAATTAAAATATGTTAATTGATTAGATAATATTTATGGCATTGAGTGAAATTTTTGGAAAATTATAGTATGTAAATTGATCAGATAAAATTTAAGCCATTAATTTTCGCCTGAATTTTAACGAGAATGTAAATTGATTACATAAAATCTAACAATAAGTGAAACTTTGGAGTGAATTGTTTGATTGAATTTCGATAAATTATAACGATTAAATACATTTTAATTTTGACACGAGTAATCGTCAAAATTGATTCAAAAATGAGTTTTAATTAAAACGTTCGACTGGACATTAAGATTTTAGTTGTCCGATACACAGGACATTACTGGACGAAAGCAATTTTAACAAGCAAACACTGTTAACGCAACGATTGCGGTCCGTGAGATATCTGGTGTTAAGCAAACAGGACATTAAGCCCAATTACACCATACGAATGGTACGGTGGAAGCTGAACGCTATAAGAAAGTCAGAGCTCGAATGCGGATAAACGCGAGCAAAAGAACACTCGAGTTTAACAAGCCTCAACTCTAACTGGAAGAACTTTTTTAAAACCGAAGTTCAACGCAATAAGGAAATTTCGAGTAAGGTATATAACGGAACTTTGGCAAGAAAAAATTTGGCCAACGGCAATATTCACTGGGTAGTTCTATAATTTTCGCCACAATATCACCTGAGATTTTTCAGTGAAAGTTTGAAATTTTCAAGTAAGAAACTAAAAAAGAATAATACACTAAATTTTTCGTAAATCCTTTGGGAAAAAATTAAAACATCCAAGAATCTAGACGAGAAAAGGAATTACAATGCAGACGGTATATAATTATTCCATACACAATACAGAAATGGCCGCAATATTGAAAATTCTATTAGCGCCACCAACGTGAAATCGAGAGATAAATTAATTATCAGCAAATGCATGAGCTATTACTAGATCGTAAAATTAATTATTGCTTACAAGAGAAGATTCGATCAATTTACATGTATCATAGCCAAGATGAACGGAAACGAACGAGACAGGTAATGACTGGTCCCGAGACGTTTAATACGATATAACTTACACAATATCCCTTCTACAATTTACTATGTTAGAATAATGAAGATAAAGAGAAGATCAGCTGTGAAATATTTTCAACGTTTATAGCAAAACTTACGGTTTCGTGAAATAACGTCTCTTCTTAAACTCGAGGAAAATGATATTCCTGTAAAATATACTGTCGACACACCAACCTCTTCTAAAATTACACGCCGAGAAGCCTATACATACGTTTCATCCACAGAAATATCCACGAGATACACAATCGATAATTGCATCAAATTCTGAATGAACGATTACGCTATAATCTCGCGTATACACGGAACGAATCAAAACGTGTGACAACATTGCACGCGGATAAGTGTCATTATCCACTGCAGGCGTCCAACGTGACACGTCTGGTAACCAGGTGTCAATGATCATGCGAGAATGAAATTACGGTACACATACAACAACGTTCCATGTGAAAACGGAACGGTAAATGGACGTCGCCAAGCCAGGAATCGTGGCGTTTATTGGTTTCTGGATTTTATCGCGGTGCAATTGCCAACGAATCCAATTCGGCACGAACGGAATGCTGAACGAATGCCGAAGGCTGCCGAGAAGATTGCATTCTCGGGCAGAGAGTGATTTCTTTTGAAAATCTCCGTTATTTGTTTAATTTCCTCCGGTTTTTTTTTTTTTTTTGCAACGTGACATATTAAGAAAAAGAAGAAGAAAATAACAAGATTCTATTTCGGGAATTAACGATTTGCATCTCGTACGTATTAATCATGTTAATCACGATTTATACCGCCTTCGTGGTACTCTAGATAAACAAGTGAGAAATTGATTCCTTCGAAATGGATTGATTTAAAGTAGATCATGTCCGACGAGATAAACGCACAAAGAATTTTCGACGATAATCATTGGCTGGTGTAGCAGGAGGACTCGTTTAAAGAGAATATTGGCTGGTTCTCTTGTTTTTCCCTGGCAATCGATATTTTTAATGGCCATCCTTATTGGTACAAGATATTAAAAAGGTATCGGTAAAAGCTTCGTGAATTGGCCGAGTCTGGTTAAAACGAACAAGAGTCCCTTAATGAATATATAGGATGTTAAAAAAGTTGTAAGCATGAAATGTGCCGGTTAAGAGGATTCATCGCGGGAAAATAAAAATGTTATAATGTATGCCCGGAACTAACCGGTTTAATAACAGACATTCGTGTTTTTGCGCGCCGCCAAATCGCGAATACCGCCAAGGGAAGAAGAAGAAGTAGAAACATTTCGCTAAAAATAAAAAACAAAGAAGAGAACAGAAAAAAAGGACAAAACTCTCATTGTTACAGTATCTCCAGCAAAAACTTAAACGCGTATCCCTTTTCGTTCCCTCGATAGTTGCAGCCGAGCTTCCCGGAGTCCATATAAATCACAGTGACATGACAAACTGACCGATCATGCTTCTAGCAGGCAGACAGATTTGCAATTCAACTTCCTCTAGGTAGGCGCAACAGAAATTCCTGTCTATGACGAAATACAGTCATTATCATGAGGCCGAATGATGATCGTGTGTCCAAAGCGCGGCTCGAAACTATCTTAAAGAACCTTTAATTATCCTTTTCCGACGCGGGGGGAGAAAAAAAAAACCAGAAAAAAATATCGTCGCCGTGCGAATAACAACGTAATACCCGCCAATTCATCTAACCACGGCAATTTTCGAAAACATTTCACTTCCAGGTATTCCCCGGTTCAGCTTAATCACTTCGAACCTTCCTTCCACGCCACCGGCGTTCGTATTCCACCGGTTCCTTTAACGCCGATGTTCCGACGTATGACGAGACACGTGGTCAGAGGTCGGTGTACCGTGTGTGTGTGCCTCGATACCTGGAAAGCTGACGGAACTACAACGACTATGTCCGCGATAATAGACTTGTTTCGACCCGAGCATCTACGAAAGATCGTTGTACTCCCGCCAAACACACATACGTGTTCTTCTCCCAACGAGATCGAGCAGAAAGGAGTTTGTACGAACGGCGAAAAGGCCAAACGATTTTATGATGAGTTCAGCCTTGGATGTTTGCACGAAAGGATACCTGACCGAGGGTCTACGCAAGAAACGTCGAGAAATGGGTTAATTTTGAATCTGGTTGTTGCGTCAATTTTTTCCTGATATATAATACACCACACGATCCCTTCGCTGTTATGGTAGTTTGATACGTTTGATTGCACGTGGCCTTAAATTGGTACATCCTCTTCGAAACGGTGTGCTCGTATATTCTCCACGGGATCTTCCATGTACGTTCTCTTAGGTTAACGAGAAGAATAGAATCTGCCGTGACAGTGAATATTTGCTAAATCTTCGTTTACACTGTAAAGATCATCTCACTGTTGTCTACCGCTTAAGATTCAACCGACGAGGGAAACAACGGAGGTTTCTATTTATCTCCCGAAATCCTCGAGGTCTTTGATCTCGAATCTCTCGAGGTGTTTAATCCTCTCTTGGTAAAGTTTCCGAGGAAAGTAGCTCTCCATGCGCGACAAAAGGACCAACTGTAATTTAACTCGAATTTCCTCTATGCCGTGCTTAAGTCTCTCCCGTGTTTCTTCTCTACCTTGAACACGTTTAATCTTCACCGAGCGTTCAGTTCATTCTACTAATAAACTTCATCAGAAGTCCAAATAATTAAAACACACCACTACCCCTCTTGTCTGTTTGAAATTCGAGGCTCGTGGCACCAGCCAGACTTAGGCTACGGTCATAAACAGCTAGAAATTCCGTATGGAAACGCAGGAAACGCAGTGCGTGCAATCCTGTCGCGTGTCTTCCTTCGCGACTCAGCGTCGGTCGATTTAACGATCACGCTAATGATTGTCCACTCTGCGTGCGTGTACATAGGCCTTTTTTTCGTTTTCTTTTGTCGTGCACACAATACCAACTAATCACGTTACCCGGTTCCGACGTGTATCCCGTATGGAAAGCACGGAAAGCGTTCTTTTTTTCATCAGTCACTCACCAGAGTTGGCCACTGACGTCGTCTTCGTTCGCCAACGCGCGTTTCTTGTTCTCGAGTTCCTTGCATTGATTTCACAATGGCGAGTAATTATGCGCGAACCCGCTTTGTCATCGATGCTCTCTCTCTCTCTCGCTCTATCTCACACGTCTGCTTTGGGATCCTCGAAAAGGTGTAGACGGATCCTCCGCGTGCTTCTGCTGTATGACGTTTTAATAAGGATGAGCAACCGAGGACGCGTCAAAGATAATTGTGCGGCTGCGATAGTTTCGTTGCTAATTGACGTACAAGGGTACGCTAATTGTTAGACACTTAGAAGAGACGGCTAGACGTGTTCATGTCGACAGTTCAATTGGGACCATTTTGTTCGTTTATCAAGATGCTTAGGCTATTCCACGGGCTCCTTCCAACTTCTTCAAACAGGTTCTCTCCGTATTACGTTTGTTCCTTCGTTTAATAATAGCGCATACAATAACACGTTTTCACGAATAATGAAGTTATACGATCGTTTATTTCATTGCTATTGAGGTTTAACTCTGAATAATTCAAGAACGAAGGAATCTTTTTATATGAAAATTTTAAAAACCCTCTCGGGTTCTTACTTTCTCTTTGAGCGAAAGATGCAATCATCTGATAAGAGATACCATCGAAATCTGTAATTAACGTACTCACGCTTGAGGAAAAACAAAAAGAAAAAAAGAACGAGGATAAAAATTCTCTTACAAAGTAACAGACGTTCACGTTCGTATATTTCTACAAGCCACAATCGAGAAGATTAAAACCCTCTCGTCGCATCCAGGTCACTCGACTGCCACTTAACGCGATGAGAAACGTAATTCGCGGGCTATTAGAAGGCGAAATAGCACGGTGAAATATCGGAGAAAATAGTGGAAAGAATAGCGAAGCGATGTAAGAAATCGACGTCAACTAGACGCGTTTCGTTTCTGCGACATCGCTCTGACAGCCGTGAAGAATCGTCGTCATCCTCGCGGGTCGGCTTGGTATTATAATGAAAATTTATAGCGGCGCAAGCCGCGACGCTATTGTAACTAATACCAGCGCTGTGGCTTGTCCACCGTCAGGGGAAAAACTTTTACATGGTGAATGGATAAGGATCTGAGGAATATCACGGGCCTCTACGCTATATGTAAAGGAGAGAATGGGAGAATCAGCCAACCATATGGTAGCTGGATACCTGAGCGTTGGGTCGGTGTCTCCCGAGATGAATAAGGTAGCGTATATTTAAAAAAAAAAAAACGTCCCAAGTGCAAAACTTCTTCAGATCAGGGGTGACTTTCGTACCAATACTGAATGATCCACTGCTGAGGATCTAATTTGACCAACTCGTCATTCTTTGGTTAGTGAGAAAAATCGCACTCAATGTCTGCTAGACGAAATAGGCCAAAATAGGCCAAACGAAATAGGCCTAATTTGACCCCTTGATTAGTGAGAAAATTCTCACCCAATTTGAAAGGGACAATGGATACTGAAATAGTAGATTAGAGAGTAGACAGAGGACTGGACGATAACTGAACGTTAAAAATTTATTGGAAACAACGTGGGACCATTTTTCTCAACAGCCTTCGAAGCTTCAAAAGATACAGTATACGGTGCATGAACATGTTCGTTTTTCTGCGTACGACGGATAATCTTATAATGTTAATCGCGGCAGGCATCTGCTGGTTAATTGCATCGATTGTGAAAGATCGAAAGGGTTGGATGGAACGAGAAGATCGTGCCTGGTAACGAAACGCGGTATCGAATGAAAGGGCGGGAGGTTGGTGGGTTGGTCGGCTGTTTGTGTCTTTTTAAGCGTTTAACGGATCGTAGAAATTTATGGGGGGATTATAATATCGCCAGCCGAGGAGATAAATGTCCGTGTTGTATCGCGGCGTGGCGAACCACGCGAAAAATGGCCGCGACAGGAATAATAAAAGCGGACGTAGCACGCTTCAACGTAGCGGCCTTTCGCTTTCGTTTAGTCTTGTGAATAGGCTGGCTTGAGATTCTGGAAACCGGAGAATAAAAGTAACCTGTAGACTGGTTTTATTCTCTCGTTTGTTTTTTATCAATGGTTCTCGAGAAAAGGATATTTGTGGAAGGGTGTATTCATTGGTACACGTTTGTTTGATAAATCGTGTCGTTGATGACGCGGCTAGTTTTGAGTTGGAAGGAAAATATGAAACGGAGAACGCTTTGTAGGTTTAGTGATACGCGGCGTAATAATTTAGACGAGACGTAAGATATTCATGATTCCGTTTTTATCTCCAGACGAAAAATATGAAATCTGAATAAAGTAAGAAATATGAGATGCACAACGTGGAAATAAACGTGGCCCGTTACTGAATACTACAGAGAGATGCTGTACCGCCATAAATAACTCCCGGGGGCAGTACTAGGGGGCATATTTTCTTATGAAAACCTATTTCTGCCCGCCGAAGTTCAAGGGGGAGCGCCTCTAACGAAATTGCCTCGCAAACACGTTATTTGTCAAGTCGAAGAATATCTAGAAGAAATTACAAATATTTTCCTATCTCCACTACCGAATATAATTCACGAACGAACAACGAAATGGAAACCTTATCTCTGTTTTCTCACGGGCAATTGCAAGCAGAAATAGTCTCGCAAAATTTTCATTCCAAACAGAACAATGTAAAAATACAGAGCTACGAATGAAACATGAAACTATTCAGAGCAAGAATTACTTTCTCGCGACAACCTGAGACAAAGAACACCGCTGGCTAAAAGTTTATCCAGTTCATCGCAGAGAAAGAAAATCGCGTAATAACAAGTGATAAAAATTTCTTTCACGTCACGTTACAAAAAAAAAATAACGAAAAATTACGCGATCGTAATACCCGAGATAAAAAAGAGAATTTGAAAATCTTTCCTGCGAATAGCAGCTTAACACGGAAGACTGCGTTCCCAATAACTCAGTCCTTCTCCGCGCTAGATCCAGTTGTCGTTCACGATCGAACCGGGCACAATGCGTCACCCTATCCACAGGATAGAACGATAGAATCTCGCGAGCTCCAGGCGACGTAATACAGCTCGCAAGCGGATATATGTAATTCGGTGGACTTTCGAGTCCGCCTTGCGTGAAACACTGTTAGATAAGTCTGGTAATAACCGCCATAGGGTAGATATAGTTGCAGAAAGAACATTTGCCAATGGCAAACGCGCGTGTATGCCGATTGCGGTCCAACCGAGAACGTCTACGCGGAAAAGGACCGATTTACGAGTTCGCCAATAGACCTCGATCCTGATTCTAGAGATTTGTTCCGCGATAGCCAGGCTAGAGGTATCAATTTTCGCACGTCCACCGATTTACTCTACTCGATATCTCCGTTTCTCTCCGGGGGGAGAATTTAGTTTACACTGTGTCGCCGTGGCGTGTGCACGTGACCATCCCTAACGCGTGAAATCTCACTCAGAAGTAACATACGAGACCGCGAACCGTACAATTTCTAGCAGTTACCCGAGGCCGTTCGTTTCATTTCCTCGCGACTCGACGATAACACGATCGATAGTAAGAGTTACCTACGTCGCGGACAGGGATTCGAGAAGATAATTTCCTAGTTTACGAGCGGTGGACAGTCGAGGGGAGAGATCGATAAATTAAAAGGAGCGTTTTGATATATCATCGTAGATACCTGGAAGGAACAATTTTCACAAGACACTTCTGGTAGATAAGAGAAATTGTCGCGAAATTTTCTTACCTTCCCGGTGATTAAAAACCGAGGTCTAGGCCATGGAATTCAGGTCACCGCGAATTTTCTTTGATTGATGCATCCCTCGGCTCGTTTATCTCTGCACGAAAGTAGGTGTCACTTATATCTGAAGGATGTGACGTTCAACGTGTTAACGGGGCAAAGTGGCTTTAAAGGTTCGCGACTCTTTCAGCAGCGAGCAATTTATCGGAAGAAAATTTCGCTGCAAATATAAAAGGTCGACGGGAAATAAGGGGGGAAATAAAACAGGTATCGGTTAATTGAAGATTAAAATTCTTCCGATATCCTCTCGGTATCAAACTGAAAAACTTTCCATCTCTCGCTCCAACTTTCCTCCGTTCCAGAAAGATCCAACTAAAACCGTCTCAATCCGAAGAGGAAGAAGCCAATAATTAATCGGAGCCGTTCAAATGCTCCACAAGTCGCTCGGCAAACACAGAGACCGGTGCATTCCATAGTAATTACTTTCTCCTTCTTCCCCTTTCATCGTCCTTTAAATCACCGCGATCATCTCCATCGATCTTCCTAAAGTTCCTCTTCCTGCAACGGCGTCCTTAACGAACGTGAAGAAGGACGGGAGCACGATCATCAGGAATATCGCGCACGCTTCCAGGTGTCGTATACTAGGACGTGCACACGAGTCGCGTGTATAGTAACGCAAAAGGGTGGGAGAGGACGGGACGCGGTTTCGAAACTATCACCGCGAGCTGAGAGAGAGAGAGAAGAGCCCGAGTCTCGAATGAAAGGACGCGGAGAACACAGTTCGAATACAAATGGAATCGCTATTCAAGAGTGTACACGCGTATCGAGCACCGAATGTCCAGTGGAACGCGGCACGATCCGTATATACCATGTACGGATTCGCGTTATTGTTTCCGTGGAGCACGGTACCACGGATCGGTGTATCAACATGCGGACGTACAAACGAGCACGTCGATTCTTCTTTGATCGGGGAGAAAAGAAACGCGAGTGTACACCGACGCCGTCGCCTATTCCAGCTATACGCCTTTTCTCTCTTTCTCTCCCTCCCTGCAACTATCCGTGGATCCACGATAGCGCATTGTATCGAGCTGCTTTATGGGACTGCTCGCCACGGTGTTGCAGATCCATGGTTAGATACACCTTCCTGCGTCGGTGTATCCCTTGGTCGGAATTAATTTGACGGGAATAATGAGCTGAGAGTGTAAAAGATCGCTCGTGAAACACCGTGACTTTTTCAGCTTGATTTTCTTTGTATCTTTTATCTAGGCATGAAAGAACGTAATGAAATTCTCATGGTCAGACCGTGTTAACTTTGATTCGGCTAAGTTTGTAGTTAATGAACAGGGAGAGACTGACACATTTTGATTTGTGCTTTGAAGCAGCAACATCGGGATACTCTGGCTTACGTTCCAGTGTTTCGATTACTATCATTTTCTTGTAATAATCTGTATTTATGGTAATACCGCAATAACGAAAGCCACAAAGAAGAAACAACGAGAAGTGTATCCCTTTCGCCTTCTACGAGAGAAAAGAATCTCGTTCAATGAAGTCCAGTGTGAATAACGGATCCGATGGGCAAGGTAAAAGCGTGCACAAAAGTGGAGATACTGTAGCAACATTTAAAGATCACTGTCTGTCTGTTTGAGATGGTACACGAGAAGATTCTGTCTCATTGAGAATAAATGGTCACGAAGCTGCTATTATTGCAATTTTCCAGTCTCTACACGACAAAAGGCACACACGCGTGTGTACGTACACAGGCGAGCGGGGAATAAAATCGGCGGGATCGTTTTGGAATACAAAACAGAGCCGAGATTCTTCGTCTTTCCGTAGGATTATTCCAGAGGAGTAAGCGTTCTTGCAGAAGTACGCGAATCGCGGATGCATCCTCCAGCATTTCCCCGAGTGTGCATTCCCCGGGACGTAGCGCACACATCCGCGCGGCGTATTACGAAATCGTTCGTTTCCCCGAGCCTTCGATAATTACACGTCCGTGTTCCGCAAGAATGGCGGCAGTTAAACGCATACTCGGCAATAAGTACACGTTCAACCCAGTGTTATTTACCAAACGCGCATTTTTCTCCCGACAGTCAGAGCAAATGTCACGCTGTGGGAAGAAAGGTTAGGCGAGCATGGACGGATTACCTGAAATACACATTCTCGCTCCTAATTGTAAACTAGATACCTATAAAAAATCCTATAGGTGGCATTGGATTTTTTCATCTTAATTAGTAAGACTTTAAGATGCTAAAATGAAAATATTGCGAAATCGTATAAAGTAGTGTGGTACATGCAAAAAAATAAATTTTAATATATTTAGAAATTTATTACCGCAACTTGCACACTTTTCTATGTTTAGTCTTCCAAATCGTTTTAAAATTATTCAACGTAAAATCTTGTATCGTAAAGAATGCGTACCTTTTCGCTCACACAAGGTAATGAAAACATAATTTGTCAAACATCGCTTCTTGCACAAATACCGTGGATGCGCAGATATTTATGAACGGGGCAGTGTACACGAACGAGCATTTTAAAGTCTCGTAGAACACGTCGGATTGTAGAACTTTTGGACACGGACGAGGGAAAAATTGGAGGGTAGCTTAACGTTGAAGTCTCGCGAGGAGCGTCATTTCTCAAGTTGAAACGTGGAACAGTTACACAGAGAGCGAACCCGCTGCTTTGAATCGAGCAAAACGGCGCAAGGTATGCGACACCGTGTATGCATTCTTCGAAATACATCAAGCAGTGTGTCTGAAGGGGTGAAAAATTCACGCTGATGATTGCTTCGGTGGATTTATCGTCGATCTCTACCACTGTGCATTCGCAACAAAAATAAAAATAATACAAAAATTACATCAAATTCGAAAATTGACACGTTTGAGAAATATCGAAACGAGATTTTCACTAAAATTCCATCGCGACACATTCTTCAATCGTTCCTCCAGATTTGAAATAACCAGAAACGAAGAAAGGGCTTCTATTACCGTTGCTACTCCGCTAATCCAAAACGCGATCGCGATAAAGAAAGAGGCGACCGGGCAACGATCTCGTAAATAAGTCGCGGGGACATAGCTACTTTCGCGGATCGACTACACGCCATAAATTGCCGGCAACAATGGTCGAACAAGCTGCAAAGGGGCACATAAATCGGTATCAAGCTTTCAGCGCTTAATTCAGCGCAACATTCGTACGGTCTTTCCACCCTGGCAATCCCACGCGATGTTCTCCGGGTACACGGTGTCCTTGAGACAGCGATATTGCGTCCAGGGTCCGCCTGGTCGAGACAGCATTTAACGATAACGAAACGCGAGCAAAAGGTGTGCGTGCACACGGTGTCACCGTGCGCCTCCTCTCCTCTAAATCGTTCGGAACAGGTACGCGAAGAAGTGGCCACCTATGGAACGTCCAACCTATTTGTCGCTCGCCGCTAAATCCCCACCTGCTTGTAGAAAAAAAAAAAAAAAAAACGCGAAAAAGGGGAAAGAGAGGGATTCGTTAATACGAGGTCTCAGGGACACGATGTCGCGATTTCTTCGAAGCTGGACGCGTTATTAGTGGCCAGAATCACTGGTTACACGTAGGTGATTCACGGTTACCATTAGCACGCTTTTTACCACAACCTGCCAGACGGTGCACCTTTTCTTCCATTTTACCTGGCACCAGCGAGTTAATAACCTGGCGTCGAATATGTGAATTTCACGAGGCAGGGCGAAATTGAAAAATCGAGAAATCATTATCCGTCCGGTGAAACAAGCCGGGTTAAATATCACGATCGTTCCGAACCTGACGATTAAATCGTTTAAGAGGACAGGCTTAAAAGGCTGATTCGAGGGACACCGCCGTTAAAAGCCAGACGTTTTATACGTGTACCTTACTAGCGCGCGATTGAGCGATCTGAGCTTTTTCACTCTTGCGCGCCACCAGAAGCACGGTACACAATTAGGCTCGAATTACGCGTCGAACCCGGGTATTTTCTCAGTCGTTCTTTTAACCACCGCCGTTATCAAACACCGTTCACATCGTTCACCAACGTGGAGTATTAGCGATGCAAATTTAGCCGCGTGGTCGGACGAAATTATCAGTCCGCGGTATCACTCGGTTCGATGAAATCTAGACTAATGAAGACGACGTAATCGACGTGGCTTGGAGCGCGCGACCGGTCGTTACCAGATAGCGAAACTGTTCGCGTTATCCCCGACTTGTGGCCGTTGCTTTGCTCGTGCTCCACGCGTTTCAATTGATAAATTAAAGACGCGTGGGATGGGTGTGATGCTCTACTATGTGCGATTTATTGATTGGGGGGGAATTAGGTGAGGAAATATATTATAGGATAGGGGCGTGTTCGTACCGACACTGAATATTCTCTGCGTAAGAAAACCTCTCTGAAAACCTGTTGAACAGGAATTCCTCTTTACTTTCCAACCATTTTCCGATTCAAATGGTACCGGTGTATTTTAAGGAGGTATAAAAGCGAGGATAAATGAGAATGGTATACAATAATTAAAAGATGAGAGAGCTTAAGCAGAGAGCGAAGTATGTTGTAGAAAGAATCATTTCGAAATTCAACGTGCAAAACTATTTGTCTTGTAACATTGTAGTCACATTCGTATTATAGATTATGCAACTGCACTTTAATTAGATAATATTAAAAGTCACGTTCGTTTCGATTGGCTCTTAATAAGAGCCTTTAAATTCCTCAACACTAATTTCATAAAAATTAAATTAACTTTAAGTTAACATAAAAAAATTCGGAACTTGCCAAAATTCAACTTGGGAATTATTAGAAATCCCACATTTCATATTGCACGACCCAGTTACCGAAGCTCACACTTCTTTGTTAAATATTTTCGAGATCTGCAAGAATGTGAGAAATGGCAATTCTTCACTGAAATTTTAACTTTTTTAGGTATTCACTATTTCGAAAATTCGATAGAATCAAAGAGCAATTTGCCTCGTTTTCGATATCTTTGGAAATGTAATATAAAAGTGCTGACTTTTTTTTGGACAATCTCAGACTTTAAGCTTTCGCGTCTTCTCTACGAAAATTTATAACATTTCTTCCAACATACGTACATAGCTACTGAAAAGAAAAATGGTAAGTCGAGGTGTTGAAAAAAGGGAACGATCAGCGACTATTAATATCCTAGAATATCTCACCCCTTGGTCGGCACGCGAGAACACGGCGCAAGGAGAATTTCCATTTAACTGGAAACCGAAAGGAGGACAAGAATCCGGCCGGTACGGTTTAGTGAACTGGAATTCAAAGCAATCGAAGTATCCGGGTCGCCCGCGAATTCTTTCCCTCTAATCTCAATATCGAAATGCCTGCGATCGTCGCGTAAGCGTTCAGATTTCTCACGCGATATCATCGCGACAGATTTTCACGCGGGCCGGACAAGAGGAACGCTCTCCACGCGATCGACGTGCTCTAATTCGCGCGGACGCAACACGTTCACTCTCGTTCGCGTGGATCTCCCCACGCTCGAGCAAGAATTCGCGAGGGGCTGACAATGAAATTTGCTCCGAAGTCGCGCGCCATTAAAAGCGAACGCCGCTTGTTCGACAGCCGTGTAACCTGTGGCGCGTTGTAACTCACGTACACGTCGGCAATAACTTTCTTGCGCCGCGTAAATCCAACCACGAACCACTTCGGAGATTTGTTAGCCGCTGTGGCCATTTTGTCAGCGACAGGGATTGTTTTGCGAACAGAAGCCGCGGCTGGAATGTCTCTGGGGAACACAGACAACGTTCCATATCTTCTCCTGGACGTTTAGTGCGTCAATTTGTTTAAAGAGTCGTCAGATCGCTCGTAAAAGCATCGTAAATGCATTTTTCCTTTTAATCTCTCTTTCAATTTAGCTTCAACCATTTTAACGGTTATCGTTATCCGCCGTAAATGTATTTCGCACTCGTTTCACACGTATCGTATGTTCACCTTTATCACGCTCTGAATTCTTCCGCACAAAAGCATTCTCAGATATATCCGATTCTCCCCGGATATCGTTTTTCCAGCCACGGCACACTCTATTCGAGTTTCTAGCGTTCGAATTGCCATGGAAATTCAGGAGAAAGGTATCTAAATAGCCTTATATTCGTTCCTTCACAAGTCATAAAACGTCCTCCGCACAACTTCCAAAGCTACCGAAACCTCTCTCGTCTGTTATTCACCGATGGCGTCAGGCTCAGATATGCAAACTACACGATCGAAAGTTCGGCCAATCGATCATGAAACTTGTCCGAACTTCCAAAAGTGCGTCTCACGATAGAGCAAAAAAAAAAAAAACGAAAGAAAACCCGACGAACGAACGAAAGTCGCGTCTTTCGAGCCACTAAACTTCTCGAATTTCCTTGACGATTCTTCGAACTGAAGTAAGGAAACTTCACCTTGTTGAATGGAAAATTTATTCGAGCACATCATTTACGCTACCACGTTCGTCTCGACGCGACGTCCAAATCCAACGACCACGATTGTGCGTGGAGGACGACGTGTTAAGTCGAATCCACGATCCAGAAGTTATCCTCGAGCGTGACGGAAAGTTCACGTAGCCTCACCGCTCGCTCTCTCTTCTATGGCGTAGAGTGTTTGCATGGAAGCACGTGGAACGCGGCGACATTTCAGTTCGCTGAACACGTATACCGAATATCACGCCGACTCGTCCAAGTTAGGCTACTGTTATTGCTTCAACAGTTACGTAACCGGTGAATCATCTCGTCGCGGTGTCGTTGTATTTCACGGATCGAGATGTTTATTAACACCGGGTCGGCGCGAAATCGACGCCGTGTATGGTCGAGATCGCGAGGATAATGAACTGCACGATGTACGATTTAACGGTGTGGTTTTGCACGTGGGAAGAGGCGCTTTTCACCCTTCCTGTTGTAGCTTCATTTGATCCTGCATTATCGATTCAACAGAAACGTGCTGCTCTGTGCATAATTGGTTTAACCTTTTCACCGTGTAAAATAGCGAGGCGATTGAAAGGAACGATTTGAAAAGGTTCTACGCTGTTTTGCAGTTCTAACTGTTAGATCGTGCAATGGGAAATGTCACGATCGTCTTCGACGAAAATTGTCAATGGTAAGTTAGGAAGAATTGCATGAACTTTAAGTTAACACGAAAAAATTCAGAAACTTTTAGAAATCCAACAAATATTTGCATTCGAGAATGTAGGAGGTGGTCTAATGAACTTTACTCTAATCAGGATGTCGTGCAAAGTAGTTTATTTCGGACTCTTCGGCGTTCGTTTACTACCGAAGCTAAGAACGGACTCTCGTCGAAAGGCAAAGATATATCGCTGGGCCGAACCGATGGGTACTCGGGTCTGGTGCTTGTCACTCGTCAAGAGGCGCAGCAGGCCAAGCCATAAACCGTCCCAAAATGCCTACAAGAAGTAATTGCAGATACAAAATGGGAATTAAGAGGGAGAATAGCAGATGAAGAATATAGTTTCAAGTACGAGAGAGTATTTCAAAAGAAAAAATCAGTTGTTAAATATGAAAGAAACTTCTGTAAGAAAGGACTGGCAGAGGTTTCACCTCTGTACAATCTTATACATAAAAATATTGCACGTTCCGAGCATACGTAGCTTAAGAATTCTCGAGTTCTCCAACGAGGCGTTCCACCCACGCCACGATTACAATATGTTGCTGGTCGAGAACGTAACCAAGAGGTTCCAACGTCTGAAAATAACTGGAAAATGGTAAGAATTCCCTTGGAACTGGTACGTAGCAACGAGCCCAAGGACCAATCGAAATTTCATGAGTTTCGGAGCTGCACTTACGATATTGAAAACAAAGTAGCTAGCCGGCTGTCGTTCGTATGGTAGTGAAAATCGATCGGTGCTCGTTAGAAGAGCACCGTGGAGAAGAGAGAACTTCGTTTCCGTGTCAAGGAGAGAGCCCTCCTGTACAACGGCTGCTTCCATTCCAGACCGGGAGAGAAAGACGAGTGTAAGTACGATAACCGGATATATTTCATCTCTCCTCTCGACATTCATTGCACGTAACTACGCTCTTTATTCGGCGAGCCACGGTAAGCGCAAGCCGGCTACAGTATCCCACCAGTGGATATTATTCAGACTTGGACGCGTTACGACCACGATTCCGCAGTCAAGCGTAAAATCGTGAAATTCCATTGAACCGTGTCACGCAGAGCTCACTGTCTCTCAGGAAGGTGACGATCCTGGTTCGAGGACTCGTGGTTACCAGAGCAAAACAAGTGGAAGAGTTTTTCTCCGGGCAGCAACCACCTCCTCGGAGATTTCCTTTGTCTGGTGGAAAAAGTCTGTTGACTGTTGGTTCTGGTTTAGAAAACAGTTCGCTTTATGCGTCCGAAAATTTCGAAGGTGAAGGCGCAAGCTACGTGTGAAAATCGCACCATCTTTTAAATTAAGGAAATTGGGATGTAAATTATGGGGTGTCTCTTTTCTTAGGTAAGATTTATGCAGTTCTAGGTCAATTAATATACAATTACAGTAAGTTTTTTAATGAAAACACTGTTATTAAAACATTACTCTGAACAAACATGGGTCTCCTTTAGAATCGCTCGAAAATAGCGTCCTTTCAGAATCAGAAAATATGTCAAGCATAGCCAAGTCAAGTGGACTCAATTTTCTCTAAAAATTGAACCCGTACTTCAACGCGACTTCCATTATAAGAATCGCCGAGGTAAAGAAAATCGCATTACGAGAACCACGGTGAATCTCGAAAGGAATGACTTTTCGTTAGTTAAATGACCAATGGTAACCGCGTCATATTGTGTCAGCAATTTTTCTCTTCTCTCGCAAGCTATTTGAGTTACACGCGCAATCCGTGTACTCTTTGATGAAACCTCGTAACAACTCTTGCAATTCATTCTCTATTTTTCCTCCTACCCATGTAGACGCTAGAATATGAATAATAACCTAGAATAACGAAGTAATCCCTATCGTTCTATCTTAATATTCCAAGATCCGTTCCGAACAAGCTTCTGTCTGCTCTTAGTAGCATCGCTTATGTCAAGCAGCGGTGTTCTTCTTACGACAACGAGGGCGGAGATAAGGAACGCGCGAAGCGGTTAAAAATGGCAGAATTCGCCCGTCGAGTATTACGTTCTTCGGTTCAGATCCCCCACGTTGATAGCAATTTCATCACGAACAGCAGAAAGCGCACCGCGTCGGAATGCGTTACAACACACCAACCACGGAATGGCGAAATTGAAAGAAAACAGTGTCGATTGCTAACGTGTGGGGGCCTGGCGAAAATTGTACACACTGATCATCGTGAAACCATTCTCACCGAAAGACGAGAGCATTACTCACGCACGGATACAGAATTCCATTTCGAGTTACGACTCGAAAGTAGCTTCGATAGGCAGAGCCTCGAGGATCCTGAGAAACTAAACGTATCCCTTGGCTCCTTTCTAACCATCTGTTTGAACGTATACTCGTAAAACATTTGTACAACATAGAAGGGAGGGAAATATAAAAATAATCGGAAAATTTCTAACATTCTCTCACGTGTTATTACCTGAAACTTCGCTCCGAGCCTCTAAGTTATCCTTAGAGATCACCAATAGTTGGGAATCTGTTACTCCCCGCGAGATTATCCGTGTAATTCGAAAATTCTAGTATAGACTTACAAGTTCCTTTGCCACTTATATACCGTGTGTAGAAATCGAGGAAAGAAGAAACAGAAAAACCTCGGAAAGGGTTGCGAGTATAAATCACCAGATAGGTGGTGAAATGAAAGGTGTACGGAAACGTTACACCGTAGGAAAAGGGAATCGATGGTGCGACGTTGATAACAACTTTGTCTTAGACCTTCGACCCTTTAGCACGACGCTGTTGTGTTTCCACGTAACACGTATCGAACGTAGGCGATTTAGGTGGTGGATAATGAGTTCCTGGACCATGGTATATTGTGTACGACTTATAAGGATGCGCCAATCAGCCCGCTGCGTTATATACATGAACAGAGGATCGGTATATCGGCGCGGATAGACGAGCTGTACTCGGCTATTATTCGTAAGTCGTGATCCTGGGTCAGGCTATACGAGATTTTCTCTATTACTCGGACTCGATACGTTACAGAGAGATGGCAATAATGCATGTATGCCGGTTCGCTGGAATTACTCACGGCCCATTGCTTTGCTCAATGATCTACCGTGTCATTTACTCTAATCTTGTAACGATATCAATTACCCGCGGGGGCCTTTCCGGAGACGTTGATACGTTTGTTGCTTTCATACCGAACGTACGGACAGAGGAAAAGTTTCTGTCTTCGACTACGATGATTGCTTCATTCCCTATCTGGCAAACCTATCTATCGGTCTCTACCTTCTTATTCCCCTGTCCACGGTTGCAATCTACGAATTCGTTCTACTTTGGTGACTCGAACGTTCCGAACATCGTAATAACCAGCGAAATGCAAGATTGTAGGCAAGTTTCATCGCAAAGAAACAGCCTGAGTCCCTCGCGGAAAGAAACAGGATGCGAAAAAATGTTAGGACAGGTCGACAACCTCGGTAGGACTGGTGGTTAGTCCATAACAGAGGGAGTATTCAAGTTCCAGCAAAGGAGAGTACCCCAGCGCTGATACCGAAACAGGAATACACTGTAGCAATAACGTAGCAACAGAGAGCAACACTGGACATTAACTGTCGTTTTGTCTATCTAAAATGTTCCCAATTAAAAACTTATTTATAGAAGGAAACAGACTATCAGCAGGCTCGGTGTAGATGGATATAAAGTCGTAGTGTCTCTTCGGTGATAAATTCCAATGAATAATCACAGGTGCTTAGGCGGCATCAAACACCCAGAGATATACAGGCGTTGGTAAACGGTGGAAAATGTTCGAAACGGAGGGTATTCCGTGGATATTCGAGGACTCTTTGTGACTCAATTTCACTCGCGAGAGATTCGCCAACACCGCGATTCGCCGTTCGTCCATTCGCGTTGATAAAGTGCAACGTGAAAATGCTCGTCGGTTTTTACGAGCGATCGACAGGTTTTGTGTTTTACTGCACAAGCCTCGATACAGCGAGGCTCTCGGTGCCCAAGGGAGTAGCACAAAGCAATTCCAGGGTCCTGAACCCACCTACCTAGCGACCCAGCTCGTTACCTATACAGGTAGGAGTCGTGCAAACACAGCTCCCACAAGTTGTCGCGTACCCACACGTTACACTGGCTACCTTCCTACGCATGCATACGTAACAGTACGCCTATACAAACGCTATAGTTCAGCGTGTAACTTTCTAGTAAGTGTGCCTGTAACGTCTACTATCCGCTAGCTGCTGCTGCTGCCTGCTTCTTCTTCTTCTTCTTCTTCTTCTCTTCTCTACCTACGGTACACTGTATCTTCGGTTATCTTTGCCAGAGAAGAATCGTAAATTCGTACTCGCCGGGCTAAGTTGTGCGTAAAACACTCGACGCAGCTTCCTGCGATGATTTACTCGATCCCGTCCGTCGCGCCTTACGGACGGCGTAAATTGCGCGCTCGCGTAAACGCGGCATTTTTGCCGCGGATATCGCCGAGGGATGCCTAACTACCGCGGCGATCGAGGATGTTTGAATACTTTTTTTCCCCCAATGCTTAGACGGCCGTAATGGATTGGCCTGACGAAACTAAACGTGTTTCCGTTTGTAACGGAGATTTATGAGTTAGTTCGGCTTGGGGGTTCGGTATATCATTCTATTAGTAGCTTCATTCTTTAAATAATTTCCACGTGCTGCTGCGTATGGGAAGTTCAAGCGATTACGAGAAGCTTCAAGTATCGTTGGGAGTTCAAGAGCCTTGTGCACGGTGAGATTCGTATCGGTATCGCGATGCAATTTTTAACGTGTATTTGACTGCCTCGCGGTATCTCTTATCGATACGTTAGTATCTGCTGATATCGTCGTTTGTATCTATGTCGCGAAATGTCGATACTTCGAGCGCGCAGTACGAACTGATAGGATCAGCTACGTTAGGGTGGTCCTTAGCTGTAGACGATGAAAAATTGATTTAGAAAAATCCAGAAAAAAATATGTTTAAAGTTTCACTGATTCCTCAAGTGAATTTAAAAACACTCGTTCCTCTCACATAACGTTGCCTGTATGCTCTTCGACACCTTTCTCTCCCTTTAAAAATTCTCGTACAATGCTACTGCAATAAACACAGTCCAAGAGGAAATCTTGCAGTACTATACTTCGAACCGAACTGCTGTCTCAGCTTCTACGTAATGCTTGATACTTGACACAAATCTCGGATACATCTATCGCGATCTATATCACTGCACGATACAGATCTCAACCTGTACAGTATCTTTAGCACAAACAGTGTCCGCTATTGTTCTCGAGGAACGTTTCCAAGTGGAAGTTCCAGTGAACCGTCGCTATGAGGAACGTTTCGCCGCAATTACAGTTGGTTTCGAGGTTATAAAAGAGGCTGATACTTTCGCAAGAGAAGCGTTCGCCCACGGAGGCCCGTGGCCTCGCGATCCACCATCGGCTCGAAAGCTAGCAGATGTAAGTCACGTCCAGGTGTATACCCCGTCCCTATGCAACCTTTCGCCAGCCGTCTCAAGTTAGTTTCATTAGGGTCAGAAAAGGCAACGATGCGGCAATAAAGCGTTTCAGATGCACGTGCGTTCTTGCGATAGAAGAATGCACCACAGAGTGTGGCCTGAGTGTCTTAGGATTATAACGACCGATAGACCACCCGCGGTACCGATAGCCCGTCACTCATCGTGATTTTTCTGCCCCGCGGAGGCTGCAGGCGCGGCGATGTTATCGGGCGTGAATCGATCGTGTATGCGAGTACATTTAATTTCCGGCTTGATCGGCGGAACGGAGACAGAATCCTGGAAAAAGTCGCGAACACGCGGAAGAGGTGGGTATTAGAGCGAACGATGGAGGAACCGATCGCTTAATTCGTAAAATCAACGAACCGGAGAAGGCGAGAGAGAGAAAGAGAGAAATGGATAATCGGTACGCAAAGGATTAAAAGTGGAAAGGGAGGTAATTTAGAGGTAACTTCCTGTGAAAGGATAATCAGCGTGTTCAGGTCTAGCAGTGAGGTCTATCGAGAAAAATAATATAATTAAAGAAGGCAATGTTTCAATGTTGGAGTTAATCCGTGCATTCCTGAACGGAAAGGCATCGACGAGAGGTTGTGACTCGCGGGCCTGAGTAGACTGTAATTTTCTGCAGAATTGAACTAACTGTTTCGCGATACACTTGCTGGAAAATAGTATCGCGAGAATACGCTGTGAAATCTGTGTGTTAAAGGAGGCAATGTTGCAACAACGTCCCGCGTTCGTTTCTACGTTATAATTAAGGATACCGTTTAAATATAGGGAACCGATTTTGCCGTATTCCCGTAACGAGTTACCCATCTCTCAGCGACTGCAAGATCATCTAGGCACCGGGTAAATTGAATAACAATATTTATGTTCCATTTTCAATCGGACCTTTCTTTATAAGTGAAAAGTGTCTGGGATACACCTTTTCTTTGTTCACCCGGGATCAAGAGAAGATTCCTGTTTTTTTCTAAAAAATTCGATCTTTACTTCTTTTTCAAATTCAAATATTCTCCACTGTTTCCAATGACTCTTCTCCATCTTTCGAAAAGTGTACCGCGTGTGTCGGCTAAATGACAGAGCCAAAAAGCGGAGCCAGATATGACGGAAAAAAATTCTCAGCTTAAACTGAAGATGATTTCTTCAGTTGCTCGAGCAACATGCTGCCGAGCGTTGTCATGCATGACTTTGTGGCTTCCTCGAATGTTCCACTTTTTCCCAATTCGTAGTTTCAATTTATCAACGAAATAATAAACGGCACGCTACTTCAAACGCACTGAAAACCAGGAAAATAACTCAATTCCAAGTGATTTTATAGACTGCAAAACGATAAAACGGCGAATTCTTTCCTACACCTAATATTAACAAATAACACTCGATCCATCAGACGAGAAGTTAAGATTTAAGCAAAGCCTTTCCATTTCTTCGTGGCGAAATCCGTCGAAGAAACGGATACAATCAATCAACAATTACGATCCATGGAAGAAAAGCCGGAGAAGAACGTCTCGATCCTTACAACCACTGGAACGTGACCAGCAATTGCATACGAAAAACGAAGAACAGAAAGAAGCACGGTTTACCTCTCGCGAGTATCAGCTTTGCAAATATCCACAGGTTCGTCGTTTCGCGTAAAATGCGACTCACATCGGGCCTTTTTCTTCTCGCGAGGCCGCTCCTTTTCCCCGAAGAAAAGGTACCGGAATGCGATCGTAGCGAGTGCCAGTTTCGAGTTAACGCCGTTTCAGCTGGCAAAAAGACCATCCAGGCTGGAGAACGCTGGTTCGCGCGTCGCTGTTAAAACATTTATTGGCGCGAGACCACTCGTACGTTCGCGTTGCTTCGCGCGAGAATGTTTCTGTAGGAAAACACATTTATTGGATGTGACAGGTTGCTTTTATTATTTTTCCACGTTCTCCCCGTTGCTTGGATCGCGATTCTCTAGTTTCGCTCGCCATCTTGGAATGTTGTATTAAGATAACTTCTCGCAGAAATACGTTTCAAATAGTCGCTTAATACGTAAAAATGATCCCAAGGTGGAATTCACGTTTAATTACTTCTCGTTTCGCGACTGACAATAATTGATCGATGGATCTTGAGCGAGGTATAAACGAAGTCGATATTAAAAATCTATCAAAGTTTGAAACTGTGTTGCAACCTCACAGATAATTCTTGTCTCTTCTCATAAAAATTCGACAAATCGGAAAAGTGAATGTATGGTTGCGAATTTTTGCGACAGCGCTCAACTGAATCGATCGAGATTAAAGTACTTGTAGTTCGTGAAAGTGTCGTAAGCATTGCCAGGTAACAAGCTCTGCAACGCGTCGCTTCGTGCGTGGTTTTCTTGCATTTATTAACGAAGCATCGCGTTCTCTTCCTTTTCCCCCCGCTGTCTTGAAAATGATTAATTGCAGCGTTATCCGGCGTAGATACCGCAAGAACTGCGTGTAATCCGTTTGAAGCTGGTTAATACGGCGTTGCGCGCGATTAGGTGAATAAGTTGTTCGCGATAGGGCCCGAAGTGCAAAGGACGGAACGAAGTTGTATGGAAAGCGGTCGCGTTTCCTCTCGTTTTGATATCCGGCCGGGGTGATACTATCTCTCCTCTTAAGCTACTTACGTTTGCGCGTTTCTGTTGGCTAGCTTTTAAGATGTTTATCAATGATGGAACACGTATTATCTACTAATGCTTTATCAGAGATAGGTACACGCGTTACACGCGTGTACGAAGAAAGTAACGCTTCAACATAAATAACGAGCGTTGTTATTCGAGTTAAGCACGCGATCTGAATGCAGCCATCACGTGGCAAACCGTGTCAAAATTAATATGCCGTGAACAACGCTATAAATCGAGACACCTTCGACATCGATCGAACGTCTGTATTTTTTTCTCTTCGACGTATTCAAATTGTTCGTTGCAAAAGGAAGATGTCCAACACACAACTTTCCAACTCACGGCGACAACGTTTGCAAAATCACTCGTCGTTTTTTTTTCTTTTTTCTATCGTTTTGCCATCGTCGTAAAGGCAATCTCCATAAAACGAGATCCGCAATCATCGCTTAATCAACCGCGGAAGGTATCAATCAGGAACAACCGACACAAACGTCAAGATAATAAACGCGAGACACGCAAATCATCCTCGTACAATTTCCCGTGCCGATTCACATCGTTCGATCGTTTCGTTGCGTCGCGCTCGCTCGTTCAGCGATAACTCACATTTCTGTCTCATCTGCTTCGATGTAAGACAAGACAGAGGCTAAACTGTTTGCCTTCAACGCCTGGGCACATTAGCGACAGTCTTAAAACAGTTTCCAGTCTCGGTTAAAAGATAGACTTTGTTGAAACAGCTGTGACTTGTGCTATAATTCCACACGAACGAGAAGGAAACAAGACCTTACAATACTGAATTCACCCCATTTCACAACAATAGATCCCTAGATCACAGCATCTTCGAATTTCAAATTTCGGGATATTAATGTTCGATAATCTGATATCTCTGATAGGACCAAACGAGTGTGAACACTCTCTAAACGCGATTAATCGATAATAGAAATCTTTGTCCTCGCTCGATACTATCGAGGCTCAAATTTCAGCAGAATACCTAAAAATTCACCGATAAAATCTTCAATTTCAATACCAATTCTGCCTGGAATATCGACTGCGAGCGATCAATAATACCGTCGATGTTTGTCGGTATTGACAATGCACATTTATTGGGTCGCTTTAGATTCAAAGCTCGGCCACGCGATCGCGTTCAGCTTCGTTAATACGATCAGACGTGCGTTCGAAGCACTAATGGATGTACACGCGGTCCGGGACCGGGTTTGCGCGTGCACCCGTGCACTAAATCATCCACTTTACCGAGGGATAAACGGGCCGCGGCCTGGCGGAGAATTTCAAAGTATCCGTAGGGTGATTTCCCGAAGCACCGCGGCGCGGCGTCCTTACCCAACTAATCGTGGAGCGCCGCGCCGTTCAATGGACGCCTCACGCGCGCGATCAGCTGCCCTCTCAGGCGAGAGAGAAGGAGTGAGAGATGTTGCTGCTGGTGTACACGCAGATTACGGCGAACGTGCTACCCATATTAATAAACTAGTTTTTGTCGAGGCCGTGTTGTACACGCTGGTCTATTTCGATTCACCATCGGAGAGGAGGCTACCGTTTCTCCAGACGTCATGGCCGTCGCCAACAGGGTGTGACTCTGGCCAACGATTATCGTTAATTAGATGCGACCAGAGGTGATCAAGGTTAAACTTGTTTCATTCTGATGAATATATGTGTATGTATGTATATATATGTGTATATCCTTTTTTTCCTCCTTCTCCCGTGTACGTTCCTTTCTTCTTCTTCTTCTTCTTCTTCTTCTTCTTCGTCTTCTTCTTTTATGTCTTTCCCTCGGAACGTTTCGTGTCCGTTGGAAAAATACTCGGACGATAAGTCGAGGCGATTACTATTAATCACGCCGATTAAACTATTTTCCTCAGGCGCGTTGCTCGCGGCTGGGAAGCTGCCAGAAGAAGGAGGAGCTCTACAGAGCGAGGCCGGCCAGCAGAATCGTGACCCACGGCTGGCTTTCCTAGGCGGGCTGCGATTACCGATTAAATCGCGGACGCTGGATCTTCGTGTGCAAACATACGAACAGACGGTGGAGGGAGGGCTGTGGCGGGTGTAGAGCTACACGATGTTGCTACGGAGCAACGGTAAATTCTTCGGCAACCACTGAACATGAGCAGTCAAGAACCACTGAGAACCGTGGGTTATTTATGAGCGGAGGGTAGCGTAGGGTCACACGAGTGGCGAGGAACCATTTTGATCCGGGGCGAGAACGGGAGCTGATAATGACAATAGGATGGATATTTCCAATTGTACACGAGATTCGATCGACGAAAATTTCTCGTCGACTCACAGGTAAAATAAGGGTTCCTTTTTCGGTTGAATCACAAATTCTGAATACCCTGTATAAAGTTGTATATACGTCATTTCTAAGCAGATGCGAATCTTCAGAAAAATATATAGCACATCTAATCCGTGCTGTGAAAGTTTTTTAATACGAGAGACTGGCAAAGTGAAGAAATTTTCGTGCAACCGCGTCCCTGCATTATAAACGCAGCTTTCCATACAACCAGCAAACAGTTCAATTTTTAATTGCGTTAGCCTTGAATGTAAATTGTACACGTAGGTGGAATGCAAAGAGTTACTTTCCAAGAAAATATAATTATACATAATTATACAGTATGTAACAAAACTTCCCAGGCTCGGAGTGCAAACACGTTTAATTTACCTACCTACTGACATTTCTTTTTCTTTCGATCTTAAACGTTCTAGACGTTTGACATTGCTCAACAGCGTTACCAACATATTTCCCTGTCTGCCGTTCTGTTGCGACAAATCATTAAACCTGGCAACTTTTCCAAAGTTAAATCGTAAATTTCCAAAACGAACATTTCGTCGTTCCAATTCTGGGATCGATAGAAGTCACAGGGTAGAGCTATCGGGAGTAAAACCGTCAGAATTTATGCATAAACTACGTGGGCTTCCTCCTCTCGCCTAATCTCGTCAGGGCATCCTTTCTCAAGTAGTCCATCAAATCTCTGCGGGTCCAGACGACCTCCTACGGCATTAAACTAAAGGAGGTAGACGAAAATAGCAGCAAGGGAGGTTGTTGCACGACAAAACGGGAGGGGAAGGAGAGGTGGTTCCCTCGAGGGGGTAAGAAGGATACAAGATTCCACCGGCGCGGCGACTTGGTTGAAAATGCAAGTAGGCAGATACACACGGCGAGTTCAAGGCGGTTATCAGTGCTCGTCTCTCGTCCTGGGGAGTAGTTAAAGTACACGGGTCCCGGCTACAACGTGGACCGTTGTACCAGATTCCTATCTGCGTAATTATTCCGTCTACGCGAAAACTTTCCGTTTATCCTTGAGAATTCGCGGCTGGCATTAATCTCAATTAGCAGAGGAAATCGGCCAACAGCATCCGCGGTACACAGATCACCTGCTCGATCCAGCCCCACTAAATCGATTCGAATTTTTTAACTGGTCATGCCATGGATGGCTCTGCCAAGTGGAATATCGTGTTCCTCATTTTTCCCCTCCCTCAGGCTTGACCAATCTTTTTCTCTCTCTCACTCTTTCTCTTTCTCCACGGGATCGCGTCACGCGGTTGCAGCGAGGGACGTGCATCTCGAATCTTCGTCCTTTTCTCACGATTCTTCGCTCCATCCCCTTTCTTCTCCATCTTTTTTCATCCTGTTTCCAGTGAAAATCCGGCTCGCTCCGGAGAGCCTTCGGTGTTTACCGAATATAAAACCGCGAAACTTCATGCGCGCTTCGTTTCTCTTATCTTTATTATTTCCTCGAGGAAAGCGTGACCGATAACGTCTCAAATAAGTGGAATACCGTGTTTCCTATTTTTCTCGACAGCCTGTTCCGCGACGCTCCACGGTACACCTGGGCGGTGGCAGATTTCCGTTCTTCTGTTCCTGCCTTTCTTCGCGCCAAGCCTCGTTTGCACCGGTTTTCCTACGGGAGCGACTCCGTTACGCGAAATGCAAGCGGATGTGGTGATTTAACGGATGACTCTGCTTACGTTTGCGCAAGGCCAAACAATTTACGCTTGCTGTTCGCAGCATTGTCATTATAATTTTGTAATCTTGCGACGTTGGTCGTGGTTCGAGCCGACAAAAGAGGTTACACCGAAGAGTGACTTGTATTAGAAATTAAGGAAAGCAGAAAACGGAGAACGAAGGTAGCGAACTATGAACCGCGAATGAGAGAGAGCGTTATCTATGGATACTTTGAATAATTAATAAAAAATTCTCTCCCATCACTGCTATCTAACATTTTCCTTTTCCTATCCTACAATTGTTATTCGTTCGTTTATTTAGCAAGTGAACAATTGAAATCTTTGGAAAATACAAAAGAAATGAAAAAAAGGATTAATTTCCTAGTGTTGGTAATACGTTTCATCACACATCTCATCTCATTCATCTTTGCTCGTTCCCTTTTATTCTGTTTTCGTCTAGTATATCGACCCCTGGGGGCACTCTACATCCTGTCTTTGTCTCTCTTCCCACTCAGCCTGTCGGTTTATTAAGGTTGCACGTAAATCTACGTTCGAAGTTAATGCCGTTCGCGTGAGTTACGTTGTTTCGAGGAGAAGTAGCTTTCTCGCGGGAGGATTTCGCTGGCGGGAGCAGAGTGATCAGCTTCACGCCGCGAATCTCGGCCAAATGGAAGTTTCGCGTGTCGATTAGAAAACGGATGTACATCGGAAACGCATTAACTTTCCTCGACCATTGGTCAGAACCTTTTCGATATTCCTCCCTGCGCGTGTATCCTCGGTTTCTTGAATTCATGGAATTGTAAATTTCGGCATCCACTTTGCGGCAATTTCAAACTATACTTAATAAAAAAAATCCTTTCTGTTCAGTTGAAAAGAATAGGTCGGAAAAGTTGGCACACACATATCCTGACTAATGGAGTCAGATTGTGCCGAGAATTTCTCACATCTGTGGCTTACTAGCGATAAATAATTAAAATTTTTCCTACGAAATCAAGACCAAAGACTATCTTATCCCGAGTACAATTTCCAAAATAAAAATTAGTATCCAACAAGTGACACAATCTCATCTTTCCATTAATAAACATCTCCCGATAGAAAGGATACGATAGAATTTCCTCCTGTATCTTAAACACAACGTTCAAATTTCAACCAGCTTTCCTCAAGTGTCCAATTGCTCGTAACCTCCAGCAAGCTCCATAGTTTTCGACAGCGTTCGTCAAACTACTACGTACTATTTGAAACGCTGCTAAGCGCCATGACGATTGTTCGTGCCGACGACTCGTAAAACCCGCAGAGTTTTACGTCCCTGGCAATTCGTCACGGAACGTTCTGAACTTCTCGCCGGGTATTAACGCGGCCATATTTCTTCGGCAAAATAGAGGAACAAGACGGCAGCGGCGGCGGCGGCGGCGGGCAGGAGAGAGAGAGAAAAAAAAAGACCGAACGAAAATGTGATTCTGCGTGACGACAAAAGCCAAGACGAATGTACAGCCGCGAGCCAGCTCGGCGGACAGTTCGAGAGGCATTACGCGTTGCCTTCCAAGCATGGAAAACGACATTAGGCATGTCACTGTCTTCTTGCCACTCGCTCGCCGCTATTACGATCCGCCTCGAGCCTTCTGACGTAATCGTCGACGACAGTCGGCTAGCGTGTGTCCAGCGGAGCGTTGCACCACGCTTTGCTTCCTTATCCTCTCTCCATCGCGGTTTCTCATCGTGGTTCCGTCGTTTCACAAATTTCGTTAAACGCCACAAGAAACCATGAAACCCGGTAATTGAACGTCCCCTCTAGGCGAATCGGTGCTTTCGATTCCAGCACTTCTTCAGCGCCTCTATTCTGTCTTACGCGCGTTCCACGACGCGCGCACACCTTTTTGCCGATATTACTCTTCGAAATGGCCAACTGCGACTGTGTACGAGGCATTAGGTCCATACGTGCGTGAGAATTTATCAGGCGAGAGAAGGTGAAGCGTGGATGAAATAGGAAACACGAAATGGTCATTCTTAGGACGCAGGAAGAGACGGAAGAAATTGATTTCCAAGGGGAAATTTCTGCGCGGATTCGAACGATAGAGACGGAGAGGTTCCAGATTGTTATTACTCTTTAAGTGTTACTTCGTCGGGGTTGGTGATGGTTTGGTTAAGGTTGAAATTGGATTCGGTATTTTCGCAAGGTAATCGAAAAAATGTAACATGAAAAGTCACGAGTGTGATGTACGACTGCACGGGATTAAAGGTGGGGCACAATTTCCTTTTCATACGCCATATGTCACCGGGTGATAGATAATAACGTGCTGTAAGGAGGAAAGGAGTCGGTCAATCGAATTGCTCAACTCCGGTAATGGAACTGTCCGGCCCGCTGACGGATTTCCTTCCTGCAATATTTGAAAATCACTATCGCCTGCACTATCTTTATATAGACAGCGAAATTTGATGAAATTTCTTAGCCAAACCTCCAATCTACCGAAACTTCCAATTCCAAAAAGAAGAACAAAAAATAAATAAACTTCTGCCCTTCTTCCAAAATTACTCCACGAATTTTCTCAAATATATCAAAACTCGCTTAACAAATTCCAAAAAAAAAAAATACACCTAAAATTCCTAGAAAACGCACTTCAGTTAGGGAGATCCGAATGTTCCCATGCACGCAGCGACCTCCAAGCAAGAAACACATCCCTTCCATCAATTCCTCGAAAACGTAGCCGTGCAAAAAGCCTGAGAACCAATCGCAAATTGCATCACGGCGTCGCAACTCGAGGAAACCAAGCGCCTGGCGGCGGACTTTTTGCCTGAAACGGCGGCGCCCTAAACGCGAGTCCGTCGGCAATCAAGATGTTCCACTTCCTTCCCCTCCGGGGGTCACTACGTCTATTTCACCTTTCATTCAACTCTCCAGCGTGATCGTTCGCCGGTCTAGGTAATCGCACGTCCAACCTGTCAGATGATGACACCTGGCGGAGGTGTCTCGGCGTTCCCGGTTCGACAATTAACAGTTTCGAATCGGCGGAAGTGGTCACGTTCACCGGTCTACGCAAGCCTGTTTTCACCGTCACGAACGGAAGAAGGGGCCTGGACGGGTAAATCGTCGCGGTCACGAGATTACGTTTTACAGAGGCAAACCGCGTAAAGAGTTTTCGAGACGTTTGAAACGACGAACCCGCGACACGCATCCTGGGTTAACGGTCTCCTCTCTCTCTATTCTCGTCGGTGAGCGGGGCTACACCATCGGCTGTAGAAAATTACCGGTTATATTCCTGGATTATGCCGAGCAATTATGACGTCAAGGGATCCGAGGCAGCGTGTCCACTTTGGGTCCCACCGCTGCTGTTCGTTTACGCTACGTCCTCGCCGCGCGACTCGTGATCGTGCGTGCCGGAGATACGGTACGGAGGATTGGAGAGATTGATAGAAACCAGGTAAAAGAGGAAGGATAGAGGTGTATGTACTACAAGCCGCGTTTAATCGCTGCGGGTAATCTTCTTTTTGCCGTTACCGACTCTCGTATTTAGACAGGTTAATTGAGAGAGTAGCACTCTCGTTTTCCATTGATACTCTTCAACCTTGATACCGATTGGGAAAGAAAAATTACCCCCGAGTTGCTATTAATATTAAACTTGTCTCGCTTGTAGAGACGATTCAGAAAGATCTTCTCAAAGATATTCCAGCCTCTCTTTTTTCATCCGATTTAATGAGAGCATGTGAAAGTCTTCTACGTTTATCTGCTATGGAAAGTATAGTTAACAACATGTTGCAGCACAGGAATAATGGTGATTAATATTAATCATTTAGTGTTTATCACTGATTCGTTTATACACTGGACGATTAATTCCTTAAAAATTGCTCAACCAGATTTGCATGAATTTAATAGGTTCACAATCACGTGTGAGTCATCGAGTCAAGAGCAAATAAGATCAAATTTACATGTGCAAAGAATCAAACTAATCCTGCATCCTTATTACCTTTCGTATAAACTCATTAAACTATTTTACCAAACGTTTTCCCTTTCGTTGTATATTACACGTTGGTACGGCAATAAAATCCCGAGATCGAAAATAGCACCAGAAATTTTACATCTCTCGAGATACGCATCCTCGATTCAACAGATTTCATTCACGCGACGTGTACATTCATCCAACCGCGTGTTATCCAACTCCCCGCGCAACTCCTCTTCCTTTTCTAAAACCCGTCTGTAATATACGTATTCGTATCGTTAGAACCGGATCGTAGACGTACTATCGGTAACCTATTACGCTCTATCACCGTTGTCACGTCTGAGTGGAGGAACGTTCCAAATAGAGTTCGTAGGTTCGTTTCGTTTCAACGACAAGTCTTGTCCGAAATAAAATCGGCCGTTCGCTGGGAAACAGTAATCGTGATTTACACGGGACGACATAACGAAGCTCGTAAACAGACCGGCCTGTCTATTTTGCAGAGTAATCGTCTCGAATTAAGTCGCGGAACAACTCCGCGACAGGGAACTGGCTCGACCACGAAATTAAACAGGTGTATTACGGGGGACAGTACGGTAAGCAAGAGCACAGCTACGAGTTTTCTTCGCGGCGTTAATTAACGAGCAACAGGAAGTCACCACCGTTGCCTGTCTCTACGCGGTTAAGATAGATGAAATTTATTCGTGAGCTTCGCTTCCTCGCGACGGAAAAACGTACACACCTTCCTTATGACGAGGCTATTATAACACGTGATTGTCTGTTCTGCGATAAATACTTCATAAATTTCGCTTCTTTCTTTGTGGCATTATTTTTTCGTGTTTGCTACACGAGAAATGGACGATTAGACTGTGTGCATGTTTAGAGGATGTCGAAATATGCATAAATGAACAATAATAATCAATTTCAAGATTCTAACGTTAACCCTTGTGCGATTTGCATGTTTTGATGTTATAATTAGACGAACATCCGCATTCTAATTACGATATTCAAATTCAATTTCGTTTTATCAATGCTACAGACAGATAAATGGATCCAATAAAATATCGTCGGCGTAAATTATAAACGTGTTTCAAAGGAATAAGAATATTTCATCTGTCTTGTTAAATTTTATATCACAAACGATCAACGATATCTCGTACATACGTGGAGAATATTAAACGATTGAATATACCCAAAGTTCAAGGATTATACAAACGTGGTGCAGCTTGCAACCCCATTCACCCCAGGATTCGTTTTATTAAACCCCGAATCACCGTTCCTTTTTTCAAGCAGCCACCTACTCGGGTCAGTATCGAACGAGGTGGTCGCGTCAGCTCGTTTAGAAAGTGATTTTGTCTCGCAGGAGTATGAAACTGCCTTTAACCCCGTTTCCAACCGAATGAGTTCTTTCCACAGAGACCAGCACCGCCTCGACAAGCATAGGCCGGCGATATTAAAGCAGAGAAACATGCAAACCAGGTTAAGTAGAATATTTCTAACGCGAAGAAACGAGCAACTTTTACCGCCTCTCGCCTCCTCCATTCAATTTTCACCGACGCTGCGTACGTGCAATTTCCCCACATTTCCTTCTCATCCCTCGCCAACGGTCCGAGGATATCTCTGTCGTTAAATAGCCTGGCAGTCTGCACTTAGGATGTCGATAATTCTCGGTTTGTCAAAAAATTCGCGTCGAGATGCAAATCAGCCAGGTGGACAGCGAAGGCGCGGCTGAATCGACATCATCGTTGGATCACCGCTCGTAATGGCAATGATAAAGGCACGAGCAACACGAGAACGTCCCGTTTACGACCCGGTGGAGCCACGAGAGTCTTATTCTGGCTCGTCATTCGAGAACTCGACGCGTACACGGCCCGTTGCACGTGTAACTCGTCAATTGCCGGCCCTGCACACTGTGATCTCCCGGACAGGATCGTCCATATTTACGAAGTACCATGTCCGACACTTGTGTTCGATTTGCCTGAGCAGCCAGAACGACATCCTGACGCTCGTTCGTTCGTGTCAACGTATACTACACAACAGAGCCGT
The DNA here is from genome assembly GCF_001263275.1 of Habropoda laboriosa. Classification (NCBI taxonomy): domain Eukaryota; kingdom Metazoa; phylum Arthropoda; class Insecta; order Hymenoptera; family Apidae; genus Habropoda; species Habropoda laboriosa. The sequence continues at coordinate 177,074 of NW_017100653.1, read as the reverse complement.
GCCCCGGCCGGTTACACGCGTGGGACGTTAATTGAGTAATGAAACGTCTGTACGTATGACACGGGGTACCGTGGGCTTGGCTAGATTCGAAGGATTTACGCGAATACGGGGAAACGTGCGCGCGAGGAATAGAACGTCGAACGAGGGGACAGAAATACGAAGGAGGTAGGTGGAGCGTGGAGAAGAAATTCATATAGGTGTAAGGACACGGTGACGTAAAGATGGAGAGACGCGTAGGAGGGTCCCGAGTATCGAAAAATGCAACGATAAAGGAATATAAAGCACGGAGAGACTGTTGAATACGAGGACGGAGGAGTGTAGAGGGGCGGGAAGGGTTTAAGAGGGAGAGGCGATAGAGATGAAGAGATGCAAGGATGCGCAGGGACAGAACAATACGGGGGTATGGAAATATAGAGCAACGATAGAGAGGATACAGAGGAAAGTAGTAAAGAAATGGGTTAAATTGTGAGTGGAGAAACGTTGGCAAGAAAAGAAGAACACGTAATAAGCAAAGTATAGGTTGAAGCTTCAAAGCGAAAGGTGGAACAAAAAATGGCTTCCCGAATCGAATGAAAAATGTGACAAAACAAGGATGCAGGAAGCTTCTCCCTCCAAAGAAGAAAAAAAAAAACACAGGTGAAGACTAACGAGCAATGGATGAACGGAGTACACAGAAGGGAGTAGAGAATGCAGAAAGGGAAGAAGGAGAGAAAAAATAGGTATCGTGGATCGATTTAAGCACGACCGGACGGATTCAATAACTCCGGCATCGAAGCTCGAGTACTCGAACCCGGGGAGAGTTCCAAGGTATTCCGGTTAAACGTGCGTGGCAACCGATATTTACCCATCTCATTATCGTCGGGATTTATGTTACGATCGTACGCTCGACTTTTCCAGGTTGGCTCGCTATTAGGCGAGCGGCGTTCGTCAATTATGCGGATCATTCTTGTCGTACCCACCACTGGACCAGATTCGAATCTTGTCCGGGGATAAATAAATGCCAGTTTCCCCTTCTACTATCCTCTTTCACCCTGTGTCTCTACATCCTTACCCCGAGGAGCTCGTAAGATATCAAAAGGGGACATCGTTCACCTCTGTACAGACACAACTGTGCGTGCGCCCGTATATACGTGTACGAGCGCGTCGTCGCGAGTTTACACGGTTACTCGGCGTTCCTGGCGCGGACGCATTAATCAGGCTGCGATTTATACCTATTAGCCGTTTTGATAAATCAATTTGCCGATACGAGCCGCGGTAATTTCAATGTGGCGCGCGTTCAACCGCGGCGCCGTGGAAATTCTTGCACCGCCTTTGTGTCTGCTCGCGAGGTTATTTTAAGTTACGAACCGGGGGGGCCGGCCGGGTGCCGCGCGTGTATCGATATTTCAACGTCAACCCGTGTTATGCGATGGAAGACGTATCCAAGAGGTATGCGCAAACGTTTCGAGGCCGAGCTTCTGACCGCGTGACAGCTTTTCGACGGACGAAACCTCTCGTAACCTTTGGTCGTGGGTATAAGTTTCGACAGGTCCTTGGTTCACGTCCAATCGACGAGTCGAAATTTTTTTTTACGGAGAACGTACTTGGGCCGGGTTCTGACGAGAGAAATAAGAAATCCTGCAGGTGGTTCCGTAGTACCTGGAGTATTTTATTCTATTTTACTTCTCTCTGCTTTTAACCCTTTCGGAAACTTCCTTAAGAAGAATCTCAAGATGTAGACTGAATTGGAAATTGCGCTTGAAAGTAGCTCGTGGATCAATTAGAGTGAAATATTGAATCGTGTAATATGAAACGTCGGATTTTTAATCATTTACAAATTGATCGCTTCGGTGATTACTTCAGGGTTGATTTAAAGTTCGTACAGTTCTCGATAAGTAAAAAAGGGTTATCGTTTATTTCTCCCTGATAAATCCGACATTTACATGATCTAACAGTCATAGCGATTCTAATCGCAACGAATTAAACGTAGAATGATCTACGAGCAATAAAATGGTCAACTCCGTTCATTAAGAGGTTCGTAACGATTTCGCGATGCAATTAAAGAGCGAAATGAGCATTTCCAAGTGTTATTACTCTTGTAGAGAATAAATAAATATAAATCTATTCCACGTCTCGTTTGTAAGTAACAACGTGAAAGCAAAAGTAGCGCAAAATACGTTCGCTTAATTACTCCCCTGCTAAACCGTACATTTTCCATTAGTTTCAAACACAACGCTTAATCGCCCGTACACATCTTCGATCCACAAATTCTCAAGCTGAACGCATAAACCATCAGAAAACGGGACAACGTAAATCAACGTCCCTCACTATCCAAGAAAACGCCTTCATTATCATCCTTTGAGGCTGGTACTCGTCCCCCCATCAGACCTTTAGCTCCGCTCACTCCGGTCTCTCATTCCTCCGCCGATGCCCGCGAACTTTCTCAATCCTCGCTTGCTCTACTTTTATTTCCCCGTTCTCGGTATTCTCCTTGTGCAGAGCACAGTACACTCGATCATCCTATCTGCGCGCCAGTACCCTCTCGATATTCTCCTAACGAGTTTAATTAATCTTGTCGTTATTACGCCGGTCCTCCTTGTATGCAAACTGACCGTTCAACCGATCGACCGATTGCAAGACGTCATTCAAAGTCAGAGCGGAGCAGCAAGCTGTGGCTGGAACCGTCTCTGGTGGACCCGTCGCCGTGGTTCGTCCTGTCGCATCGTGGGTCCCCACGGTTATGCTCACAGATGAGAAGAGGGGTTCTCGATCGATCGTGCCGCGATGCGTCTGGTCGCGCGTCTGATTCCCGTGTGCCTTTTCTCTTCCCTCGGTGTTCTTGCGCCACTCAGATGGTTCGTCCTTCGGCGAATAGTAAAAACGGTACGCGTCTCGGGGCCATTGGTCCTCTACTCTCTTCTCTCTCTCTCTCTCTCTCTCTCTCTCTGGCTGTACACTATACACGCGCGCGAAGAAAAGCCGAACAAAGCGGCACGAACGCGACGTAGATCGCCACGCTCGATAAGCAGCCTCGCGAAAGGAGTCTCTCACAATGCTCCTTTGGCCGCGGCGCACAGCCGTAGGAATTGAATTAACGGGTTGAAAAAGCGCCCGGTGACGAGGTGAAAACGCGGCGAGTAGTGTGGCGTGTCGCAAGGTCGGCGAACATACCAACCTATTCCAACGAACGCGATGAACCGACGAAAGACCGCGCGCACGCGCGCGCGACAAGGTCGCTTTTGCATAAATGCCACGTGGATTCCTTCGCGGTCCTCGGCGATGGGTACGAAAGGAACGCGAAACTGCCACGCAGAGGAGCGTCTCTCGATGTTGCACGTATTCGAAACGATGTCTCCCCAAGCTGCTTGCCAACGATAAAAGGGTTTTCTCGTTTTATTTGCGGACAGGATTCTCAGCCGCGCCAAGCCACGCCACGCCGCGAGAGATTCGTATATGCGATGCGAACCGAAGCGACAGTTGTCCGGTCGGGGGTTCTATGCTGCTGCTTATGAAACTCGATATTACGCTGATAACATGTGACGCGCGCGGGCGGTGTGCATAAATCGGGTAGGCCAAGTGCTTTATAGACGGATAGGTTAGAAAATTACGGTGTGAAATTGGCGGCGCTGTGCTGTGCAACATATAGGGTAGGGTAGATTGGATAAAAGAAGACGTAGCATATGTTAGGCAAATTGGTCCGAGTTTATATCGGTGTCTTTAATGGTTTTATTTGTTTAATAACGCGGAACGATATATCGTGGTACGATTAAGAAAGATGATGGCTAGGTACTGATTATCCAATTTGTATCGCGCAATATGCTGTGCAAGGGTTACCCTTTTTCAAATTCAGAGAACTCAATTACCCTCAACGAGCTCCAATTTCAGGCTACATGTGAATTAATCACTTGGATATTTTTGATGAGTCCAATTGATCATGCGTTTCTTACGATAAAATACTCACGGTGAGTTGTTTAGTTAATTAGAATTCATCTGCAGTGACGGATTACTCGTTTCGCGGTGATAAAAATGTCATGTTAGATATGAGCAGCTCTCTGAATCACTGATACAATCAGGAAAAGATGCCCCGTGCAATTAAGCTACTGATAATCTACCATGCGTCTCTCTTTTACCGTGATTCTAATCTTTACTCGGTTAATTAAATCCAGGGATGACCCGTATATCTCGTGCACATAAAATATCTATGTTACTTTCAGAAATAAGGTAAATTATCTCTGGTGTAATTATTCTATTCAGAAGATAGAACACCTTTCCCAGGGTCATTCTGTTTTTTACATTTCTAGGTGATCTGCATGTTTTTGTCTCACATGACAAATACTTTCATAGACCAACCGAGTTAGCTCCAATAGTTTTCCCAAAGTAACAAATCCAAAATC
>NW_017100653.1:167709-172623 GCF_001263275.1 Habropoda laboriosa | reverse complement strand
AGTAGCAAAATCGAGGCTGCACTCAAGGAACAGCGCAGAGTACGCGAGAGGGGCGCAGAGATTGCAGCCGCGAAAGGGAACCGATCGCGGTGCCGACTATAAAGTCCGTGAGCGAACTTACATATATTATTAGGCCGGTGAGAGGAGGCCGTATAAACGCGTCCAAGGGTGACGTCCCGACATTCAGGTGCTTCGGGCGTACATGAACTCTGTACTTTAATGGGCTCGTTCTGTCTCTTGGACCGCGTTGTCCCCGCCCCATCTTACCCGTTACACAGGGGGCTTTTCTTCGCCGCGGCAAAGAAGCTCGCGCGCACCTGAAAGCCGCGCGCGCGGCGCTCTCTCATGCAAATGACATTGACCGCCAGGAAGGAGGTTATCCGCCAATTAATCGAGCGGTGCCGCCGCCGCCGCCGCGTAGCCCGTCAGTCTGTGCCCTTCGATGCGCGTCCAGGCGCGAGATATTCCCCTTGGCCAAAGCGAATCCTCTCCGGTTATTAGCGTGGAACCCGTGAACGCCACTGACCTTCCTGCTCTAATTATATTCATTTCGAGGAACCTTGGCGATCAGACGATCGTTCCAAACAGGCTGGAAAAGTCTGTTGGATGCAACCGATCTCTCTCCCGTACAACGAGAGAGGAGAGCCCGTTACACACTCTTCTACTCGCCGCGATGCCCGCGAGGATTTTTCTGATAGGATTATGATAGAAGGGTTTAAATGGAAAATTCTCTATTCCGCTCCAGCGCTCGATGAAACGCTGTCTCGAGCTTGAGTAGAATGTTGCGAGGTTACGTAGTAGACGTAGATAGACGTAGACATGGTATATCGCGTGGGAATGTTCGTGAGAGGATTTCGCCAGGGACTATGCGTGTGTGTTTGGAAGGTTGCGCTCTGCTCTAAGATGAATATGAGACGCGAGAGACGTGAGTGGGCTATTATGGGGAAAATATGTGTAACGATATCGCGATGGGATTCCTTTTTGGAAGATCTTTAACGAGATGTTTGTGTATCTGGTACAAGGAAACACGGAGTATTTGGAAATGGTCGTCTCTTAAGGGAGGTATCAGGTAATATACCAAAGAGTATTACATTTTCTTTCGAAAGTGACAAAAAATGAATTAATAATTCCACCATGCATACAGCATCTTTGATAAAGTAGCGTCTTGGACACGTCACAGAGAAAGAGGAATAGCATAGTTGGCATCTGTCCCTGATTTCACGCAGGCACACAACGTTCTTCTTTTGCAGCTGTATTTCATCTATCGGAACGTAAAATTTATTCGAACGTGAAACGCTGTTTGGCTCGGCGACAGTGCTCTTAGAAGATGCATTTCATGCCAGCTAGTGACATCGATACGTAAGAAATGGAGAGAACGCGAATCCACCGTTTCGTATCATAATACGAGTAGTACACACACCGTGAATCTTGGTTACGTTTCTTCTTTTTATTTTTTTTTTTTCTCCTTTCGATCTTCCATCATACATCACAATACATCACAGTACGTCACGGTAGTTTCCATGCACAAAGCTTCCTCAATTTACGAGAGAGAAGAAATTAGACTACAGATAACTCCTCTGGTTCTTACCATGGAACATCTGCACGGAAACTTTCTTCACCGAGGCATCTGCTTGACAAATCTGGACACACTCATTTGTAGATCATATTTCACTCATCAAGACACGCTTCATCAACTAGATTTATGGACGTCGATCCTAGGAGGGTTTGTCTTCGCTATTTACTGCTGTTTTCCTCTCTTAGGAACAGTTTGTTCACATGCTCCTCCAGTGTAATAAAGTAACAGGCTATATATAGAGATTCATCGTGTAGATCGGGAAAAATCGTGGATTCTCACAAAGTTCTATAAAGGTAACCTTTCATTACATTACCTAAGTGATATGTTATTACGCGTCCAATAAGACCAAAAGTTCCATTTCCTGTAAATCTAGAATTCTTCTCTTAGCCCTAATAACATATTTTAATTTGCTCGTTAAAAAATACTTTCCCCAACACTATCCAACGTTTCAACTTTCAACAATTCCTCTGGAATAAATCGATACACCACAGATTCACGCGAGATACACACCGAGACACTCATCAGCAAAAGACATCGCTTAATCCTCACGAATTTTCTTCGATGTAACTCAACAATCGACTTACCCCGGCGTAACAACTACTCAAAATTCCTCGCCGTTGCCTCCATCGGAATAACACAGTGGAACGGTCCGCGAAGGCATGGTAATGCGGAAGTGGCGTACCATTCGCCTGGACGTTCCGCGTCACCTCGGTCAGAAGTCACGTCCCTTTGGAATCAAAGATTATGTCGTGACTCGGTTGAGGCTCACGCGAGGACCGTCACGATTCTTCACGAACGCGTCGTCATAGACACGGTGCGGCGGCACCTACTTAAGCGATGCCTTGAGAATTACCGCGATCGCGGGGTCGCACGTTTCACGGCGACGAGGACGAAACGCAATAGGGAGCCACGGTTGAAAATTGTCGGACACGTTCGACGAGGCAGCCGGGCCGGGACCCAGGAGAGAAGAAGGAGGAAGCATCGAAGGCTGCAGTTACACACGATATAAATGACCGTGCATTCGTAGATAGCCGACATTATGGTAGATGTTAAGGCACCTGCAACGAAACGCGCCGTCGTAATGGCGCGCAGCGTAAAACAACAGTTTGCTCGATTCTCGAAGCCATAAATTCAGGCGGATGAAATAATCGCGAGGAAATTTTGTGCCTCGTGTTACGAGCGATGCAGATGGTACGTACTTTCGATGAAATACAAGGTATTTGAACTGGTTCCCCTCGAGTCGGGGAAAAGTATGGCTACTTTCGTTGCTTTTGTTCCGTGATATTATTGAAAACTGCAAAGTCTCACAGTTTACTATTGACAAGAATATATGTAATTTCTAAACAACAAGGTGCAATTTTTTATTCAATTCTAACAGATAAATTGAAACAAAGCACAGCGTGAAATTTTCAGTGCGTCGAATATACATATACTACACTCAACTGTAATTTTAATATCGATTTTACGGTGATTTTTCTTCTCTTGCTGCAATATTTTTTCATTCAATCTTAAAAGATAAATTGACGTACAACGCTGCAGGAAATTTTGTTTACAGCGTAATGAAGGTAAAAAATAAAAACCATCGTGGACACATTGATATTAAAATCACAGGTTAAACATAGTAATTACTCGGCACAACTGAGAATTTCACGATAAATACTTGGAGAGCTAAATCCCTATTATACCTCGGTACACCCCAGAAAGAAGAGTAAGAACGTTCGAAAGCAAAAGGGTGAATGAGCGCCTAATCGACAGGCAATGGCAGCGAGTTAACAAGCCGTGGCCGTAATTACAACAATACCGACGATAACACAGGACGGGCAGAGATGCTCGGCAAACAAATCAATATATAGAATGTAATCAAGTACTCAGGATCTTTCTTTCTCTCTCAATCTAAAACACGTCAGAGCGACCGCTATCGCGGAACGTGTAATTTCAGCGCAAAGAAACGCTGCTCGGAGCAACGACATGGAATAGAAACTCGCTGAAAGCAATTGAACCTATCTCTCTACCCCCTGTTCGAACCCCTACATCTCTCTTTCCCCTCTCTGCCTCTCTTGGGGTCCAGCCGCCATGTCTCGGTAATTACAGGATATCTGGAAACTCCGACACTGGGCGAGCGACTTTGTCTTACCCATATTCCGTTCTCTAACCGTCCAACGTCTATCCCCTCAGTGGTGAACGCGCTCGACCCTCGTACCCTTCTCCTCTTTCTTCCCCCCTCGGCTTTGCTCGCTCTCTCCGGCTGGATTCTGAAGAAGCGGGACAAGCCGATAATTTAGCGGTTTTGTTACTTCTTGGCTGCTTCTCCGCGCCATTCGCCGAGCACCGTCTTGCGTTTTACATGCTTAAAGCCACTGTACGCCAACCTATCTCCCCTGCTCTCCTCTCTCCAACCTTCTTCACCACCACAGCATCTCCACAACACCACTTTGTCCCCTCTTCTACCTCTCTTCACGTCCCTCGCTTCCTCGTTTTCCATATTTCCGTCCCTGTTTCGCGCCGTAACACGCTCCGATTGCGGCCACCATGAAACACAATCTACTCCCTTCGCAGCGAAGTCCGCGCTCGCGCTCTCGGTTTTCGCTGAAGCGCAGTTTCGATTTCTACCTTAGCGCTTCTCTTCTTTCCAAGCCCTGGCCTTTCCGGTACGCTTATTATTCCGCCGTTTCCCCGCCGCCAGCCCTCGCGGGAAACGGTATTCAACGAACCGCGATTTACGAGTTCGGCCGAAAGCAGCGGGCGATTACGCGCGCCATAGGCGTGTTTCTTTGTACAAGACGGATACTGGCCTCGGTTAGAAAGCTTCCACGGGGGAACAGTGGCGAGCCCCCTGGGACGGGATGTGGCAACCGGGAACGAAGAAGGGGCGCAAGAAGTATACTGCTTGCGCGTTCGAGCCCACGATCGGGTTAATTATTAGTTAGCCCTTTCTCTGCGGCGTCCGTATATCTTGGGGACTTTTTCACCTCCCGGCGGAAAAATGGAGGGAAGGCCGCCTGGGAGGTCTGCCTTGCGCGAAAATAGGCGCGTGAGAAATTTCTAGGCGAGAATAGTAGGTATTTTCACCTTTTTCTCTTTTTTTCTCCCTTTTTTTTTCAGTTGTAATGAGAATTTAATGCGAGAGTGGGGAGTTGGCGAAGGTGGGGAAATTGAAGGGTAGGTTTCGGAATGAAATATGCTGTTTGAAGTAGATTGTAATATGCTATCCTAGATTGTAGGTGTTTATAAGAATTGCTTAAAATAGACGATCCGGCGAAGGTGTAGTTTTAACCCTTTGGGTACGGCGAGCCCTAAGTGTTTGCTCACAATGTTCTTTGTTTCGATAAGCAACTTGG
>NW_017100653.1:146362-152534 GCF_001263275.1 Habropoda laboriosa | reverse complement strand
AGTAGCAAAATCGAGGCTGCACTCAAGGAACAGCGCAGAGTACGCGAGAGGGGCGCAGAGATTGCAGCCGCGAAAGGGAACCGATCGCGGTGCCGACTATAAAGTCCGTGAGCGAACTTACATATATTATTAGGCCGGTGAGAGGAGGCCGTATAAACGCGTCCAAGGGTGACGTCCCGACATTCAGGTGCTTCGGGCGTACATGAACTCTGTACTTTAATGGGCTCGTTCTGTCTCTTGGACCGCGTTGTCCCCGCCCCATCTTACCCGTTACACAGGGGGCTTTTCTTCGCCGCGGCAAAGAAGCTCGCGCGCACCTGAAAGCCGCGCGCGCGGCGCTCTCTCATGCAAATGACATTGACCGCCAGGAAGGAGGTTATCCGCCAATTAATCGAGCGGTGCCGCCGCCGCCGCCGCGTAGCCCGTCAGTCTGTGCCCTTCGATGCGCGTCCAGGCGCGAGATATTCCCCTTGGCCAAAGCGAATCCTCTCCGGTTATTAGCGTGGAACCCGTGAACGCCACTGACCTTCCTGCTCTAATTATATTCATTTCGAGGAACCTTGGCGATCAGACGATCGTTCCAAACAGGCTGGAAAAGTCTGTTGGATGCAACCGATCTCTCTCCCGTACAACGAGAGAGGAGAGCCCGTTACACACTCTTCTACTCGCCGCGATGCCCGCGAGGATTTTTCTGATAGGATTATGATAGAAGGGTTTAAATGGAAAATTCTCTATTCCGCTCCAGCGCTCGATGAAACGCTGTCTCGAGCTTGAGTAGAATGTTGCGAGGTTACGTAGTAGACGTAGATAGACGTAGACATGGTATATCGCGTGGGAATGTTCGTGAGAGGATTTCGCCAGGGACTATGCGTGTGTGTTTGGAAGGTTGCGCTCTGCTCTAAGATGAATATGAGACGCGAGAGACGTGAGTGGGCTATTATGGGGAAAATATGTGTAACGATATCGCGATGGGATTCCTTTTTGGAAGATCTTTAACGAGATGTTTGTGTATCTGGTACAAGGAAACACGGAGTATTTGGAAATGGTCGTCTCTTAAGGGAGGTATCAGGTAATATACCAAAGAGTATTACATTTTCTTTCGAAAGTGACAAAAAATGAATTAATAATTCCACCATGCATACAGCATCTTTGATAAAGTAGCGACTTGGACACGTCACAGAGAAAGAGGAATAGCATAGTTGGCATCTGTCCCTGATTTCACGCAGGCACACAACATTCTTCTTTTGCAGCTGTATTTCATCTATCGGAACGTAAAATTTATTCGAACGTGAAACGCTGTTTGGCTTGGCGACAGTGCTCTTAGAAGATGCATTTCATGCCAGCTAGTGACATCGATACGTAAGAAATGGAGAGAACGCGAATCCACCGTTTCGTATCATAATACGAGTAGTACACACACCGTGAATCTTGGTTACGTTTCTTCTTTTTATTTTTTTTTTTTCTCCTTTCGATCTTCCATCATACATCACAATACATCACAGTACGTCACGGTAGTTTCCATGCACAAAGCTTCCTCAATTTACGAGAGAGAAGAAATTAGACTACAGATAACTCCTCTGGTTCTTACCATGGAACATCTGCACGGAAACTTTCTTCACCGAGGCATCTGCTTGACAAATCTGGACACACTCATTTGTAGATCATATTTCACTCATCAAGACACGCTTCATCAACTAGATTTATGGACGTCGATCCTAGGAGGGTTTGTCTTCGCTATTTACTGCTGTTTTCCTCTCTTAGGAACAGTTTGTTCACATGCTCCTCCAGTGTAATAAAGTAACAGGCTATATATAGAGATTCATCGTGTAGATCGGGAAAAATCGTGGATTCTCACAAAGTTCTATAAAGGTAACCTTTCATTACATTACCTAAGTGATATGTTATTACGCGTCCAATAAGACCAAAAGTTCCATTTCCTGTAAATCTAGAATTCTTCTCTTAGCCCTAATAACATATTTTAATTTGCTCGTTAAAAAATACTTTCCCCAACACTATCCAACGTTTCAACTTTCAACAATTCCTCTGGAATAAATCGATACACCACAGATTCACGCGAGATACACACCGAGACACTCATCAGCAAAAGACATCGCTTAATCCTCACGAATTTTCTTCGATGTAACTCAACAATCGACTTACCCCGGCGTAACAACTACTCAAAATTCCTCGCCGTTGCCTCCATCGGAATAACACAGTGGAACGGTCCGCGAAGGCATGGTAATGCGGAAGTGGCGTACCATTCGCCTGGACGTTCCGCGTCACCTCGGTCAGAAGTCACGTCCCTTTGGAATCAAAGATTATGTCGTGACTCGGTTGAGGCTCACGCGAGGACCGTCACGATTCTTCACGAACGCGTCGTCATAGACACGGTGCGGCGGCACCTACTTAAGCGATGCCTTGAGAATTACCGCGATCGCGGGGTCGCACGTTTCACGGCGACGAGGACGAAACGCAATAGGGAGCCACGGTTGAAAATTGTCGGACACGTTCGACGAGGCAGCCGGGCCGGGACCCAGGAGAGAAGAAGGAGGAAGCATCGAAGGCTGCAGTTACACACGATATAAATGACCGTGCATTCGTAGATAGCCGACATTATGGTAGATGTTAAGGCACCTGCAACGAAACGCGCCGTCGTAATGGCGCGCAGCGTAAAACAACAGTTTGCTCGATTCTCGAAGCCATAAATTCAGGCGGATGAAATAATCGCGAGGAAATTTTGTGCCTCGTGTTACGAGCGATGCAGATGGTACGTACTTTCGATGAAATACAAGGTATTTGAACTGGTTCCCCTCGAGTCGGGGAAAAGTATGGCTACTTTCGTTGCTTTTGTTCCGTGATATTATTGAAAACTGCAAAGTCTCACAGTTTACTATTGACAAGAATATATGTAATTTCTAAACAACAAGGTGCAATTTTTTATTCAATTCTAACAGATAAATTGAAACAAAGCACAGCGTGAAATTTTCAGTGCGTCGAATATACATATACTACACTCAACTGTAATTTTAATATCGATTTTACGGTGATTTTTCTTCTCTTGCTGCAATATTTTTTCATTCAATCTTAAAAGATAAATTGACGTACAACGCTGCAGGAAATTTTGTTTACAGCGTAATGAAGGTAAAAAATAAAAACCATCGTGGACACATTGATATTAAAATCACAGGTTAAACATAGTAATTACTCGGCACAACTGAGAATTTCACGATAAATACTTGGAGAGCTAAATCCCTATTATACCTCGGTACACCCCAGAAAGAAGAGTAAGAACGTTCGAAAGCAAAAGGGTGAATGAGCGCCTAATCGACAGGCAATGGCAGCGAGTTAACAAGCCGTGGCCGTAATTACAACAATACCGACGATAACACAGGACGGGCAGAGATGCTCGGCAAACAAATCAATATATAGAATGTAATCAAGTACTCAGGATCTTTCTTTCTCTCTCAATCTAAAACACGTCAGAGCGACCGCTATCGCGGAACGTGTAATTTCAGCGCAAAGAAACGCTGCTCGGAGCAACGACATGGAATAGAAACTCGCTGAAAGCAATTGAACCTATCTCTCTACCCCCTGTTCGAACCCCTACATCTCTCTTTCCCCTCTCTGCCTCTCTTGGGGTCCAGCCGCCATGTCTCGGTAATTACAGGATATCTGGAAACTCCGACACTGGGCGAGCGACTTTGTCTTACCCATATTCCGTTCTCTAACCGTCCAACGTCTATCCCCTCAGTGGTGAACGCGCTCGACCCTCGTACCCTTCTCCTCTTTCTTCCCCCCTCGGCTTTGCTCGCTCTCTCCGGCTGGATTCTGAAGAAGCGGGACAAGCCGATAATTTAGCGGTTTTGTTACTTCTTGGCTGCTTCTCCGCGCCATTCGCCGAGCACCGTCTTGCGTTTTACATGCTTAAAGCCACTGTACGCCAACCTATCTCCCCTGCTCTCCTCTCTCCAACCTTCTTCACCACCACAGCATCTCCACAACACCACTTTGTCCCCTCTTCTACCTCTCTTCACGTCCCTCGCTTCCTCGTTTTCCATATTTCCGTCCCTGTTTCGCGCCGTAACACGCTCCGATTGCGGCCACCATGAAACACAATCTACTCCCTTCGCAGCGAAGTCCGCGCTCGCGCTCTCGGTTTTCGCTGAAGCGCAGTTTCGATTTCTACCTTAGCGCTTCTCTTCTTTCCAAGCCCTGGCCTTTCCGGTACGCTTATTATTCCGCCGTTTCCCCGCCGCCAGCCCTCGCGGGAAACGGTATTCAACGAACCGCGATTTACGAGTTCGGCCGAAAGCAGCGGGCGATTACGCGCGCCATAGGCGTGTTTCTTTGTACAAGACGGATACTGGCCTCGGTTAGAAAGCTTCCACGGGGGAACAGTGGCGAGCCCCCTGGGACGGGATGTGGCAACCGGGAACGAAGAAGGGGCGCAAGAAGTATACTGCTTGCGCGTTCGAGCCCACGATCGGGTTAATTATTAGTTAGCCCTTTCTCTGCGGCGTCCGTATATCTTGGGGACTTTTTCACCTCCCGGCGGAAAAATGGAGGGAAGGCCGCCTGGGAGGTCTGCCTTGCGCGAAAATAGGCGCGTGAGAAATTTCTAGGCGAGAATAGTAGGTATTTTCACCTTTTTCTCTTTTTTTCTCCCTTTTTTTTTCAGTTGTAATGAGAATTTAATGCGAGAGTGGGGAGTTGGCGAAGGTGGGGAAATTGAAGGGTAGGTTTCGGAATGAAATATGCTGTTTGAAGTAGATTGTAATATGCTATCCTAGATTGTAGGTGTTTATAAGAATTGCTTAAAATAGACGATCCGGCGAAGGTGTAGTTTTAACCCTTTGGGTACGGCGAGCCCTAAGTGTTTGCTCACAATGTTCTTTGTTTCGATAAGCAACTTGGTTTTAACCGGTTTCTAAGTGAGAACCCTTTTTGTAACCCTCATTTTAAAAATACGTAATTGATCATGTCTTTGGTTACAAGAAAAAAGCGATAGGTAATAAGTATTATCCTCAGATCCGCCAATTATATTTCAGTGATTTGAGACACGAATTCTAAATTATCGAAAAAAAAATCATGCAAAAAGAGAAACATAAGAAATGAAAAATTCCATCCAGCTGGCTCACGAGTAACCCTGAAACTTTCTTTATTACGTGACCGCGAGTACATTTCAATCCAGCAAAGAACACAAAGCGTCCACACCTCCGAGGCGAGCGAAAGAAGCATTATTAACCAACAATTTGCCGATAAGATCGACGACCGCTGCGAGACAAGAATCCGAATGAAACAAGAAGAATTAATAAAGAATCACAGCTCCGGTGGAGGGGCGTTTCTGCCTCTCTCCAACGAGAGACACGCGAGATCGCTAGGGAGATAACACTTCGATTATCCCGGAGAAAATCGCGATCGCGCGTCATAAATTACCTATGTAGACTCTATCGTATCCAGCCGGTGAAATGAGGCAACAAAGAGGTTCGGTTGTGTAGATGCCGATTTCTAGCAAGATCTCCGAGGAAGCCGAGCAGAGATTCCCGCGACTTAACACAGCGGAAAAAGAGGAACGGAAATTCTGTATCGGTCGATCGTTGCCGGTGCGAAAGGGGCGCCATAGGCGAATACCGTTGCATCGGTAGATCGGTGAAAGAAAGGAGGACGGCCGTGAATCGCGGATCGTGAATCGCCAACCGTCTGAATCGTTATCGTGATTTTAGATCGTTGAGAATGCTGGGGTCCGAAACGTGCGCGCGGGAACACGCGCGATAGATCCAACCTCGAGCAACATGGGAAATTACCCTCCTAACTACGACAATCGGGACCACTCTGTTCCACCAGCAATGACACTGTATAAATAACTGTTTCTCTCCCTACCCATCTAGGGTAATTCTACCGGTTCTTTTTCCCTGCTAGAAGTGGCCACGAGATTAATTGCACTGTTAAGCCTTAATGTTTTGTTGAGTAATAAGATATGGTAATGAGTTTGAGTAATTTCATAGTAATTAAAGCGGTGAATGAAATATGAGTCGATCGATATTAACATACTGTTAATTACGTCTATACAAAAATTACCATTACAACATTTGTAAATCGATGCCACTAACAACACACTCGATATTTGTTTTTTTCATTGAAATGTTCCACCGTTGGTGATTACCATGCGACA
>NW_017100653.1:140050-141071 GCF_001263275.1 Habropoda laboriosa | reverse complement strand
ACAGATATAATTTTTTTTTTCGTTGGCGGCACCCATCTTAACATTAGTCGCGAGGAATGCAACTTTACCTGGAAAAGCTACCTACGAGTCACCCTACCCAGTCCCCATTACTCCCAAGATAAAAAAAAAACTGCATTCTTATATTATTTAAAGTTAGCACAATTAGAGTAAATTTACTACAGTCATTTGACATAAAATAGTCACTTCTAAGTCACGCGGCGCTATAAAGGGTTAAATGAAAATGTACCATTGAATCGAAATGTTACAGGATCGAATAAAAAAACCAGAATAAATTCAATTATTTCGACGAACCACTTTTGCATGTTATTCAATGAAGAAGAGTATCGTACACAGGTTAACAACCGACATATGAAAATTTACGAGCACGTCAACAACCCTTCAGCCCCTTCACTTTTCTCCTTTTCCCTTCCCTTGCTTTCCTCGCACGATCCTTCGTCTTTCCGATATCAACGCCAGGACAATACTTCGGAGGACACGGATTCTTCGACATACGTGAAATTTCACGATGACACCAGACTCAATCTCGGCTTCTTCATCTCTTCTATAAAATAACGATTGTTTCGTCTCTCACTTCGGTCGCCATCGGTAGACACGGGTCCAAACCATTCTCTGTCTTGAAAATTCTCTCACAGTAATATCTCTCACACTGTGGCTATTAGTATTTTCACGATTAATTATAGATACGACAAGAAATGAATAAAAAATACTATGGGAACTTATGCATAAACCTGATCGAATCTGGGAACCATTAGTTACATAAAATTCAACAGGTTCCTGGAGATCATTTTTACACCGCGACTCTATCGAAATACAAAGTCACAACAGTTTGTCAAAAATTTCCACCGTCAGATGCACGTTCCTCCAAGCTGAGTAATTAAGAGCATCCACTTAATCTAAACAGACCAACAACAATACTCGGCTTACATTTTCAGCCATTAATCCCCCGGTGCAAGTCGTGCCTTAACATTCTATTGTTCTTTCATCAGGAAAGCTCCCAACC